>NC_059193.1:15587073-15589573 GCF_020615455.1 Coregonus clupeaformis
TCTGGGGCTGTTTCTCCACGATCCTGGAGGGATAGGGTGATGGAGGTGTGGAGGGATAGAGGGATAGGGTGATGGAGGTGTGGTGGGATAGAGGGATAGGGTGATGGAGGTGTGGAGGGATAGAGGTAGAGTGGGGATTAAAAGTATTTAGTGAGAAAATCACATTGTAGGATTTGTAATGAATTGATTTGCAAATTATGGTGGAAAATAAGTATTTGGTCAATAACAAAAGTTTCTCAATACTTTGTTATATACCCTTTGTTGGCAATGACACAGGTCAAACGTTTTCTGTAAGTCTTCACAAGGTTTTCACACACTGTTGCTGGTATTTTGGCCCATTCCTCCATGCAGTTCTCCTCTAGAGCAGTGATGTTTTGGGGCTGTCGCTGAGCAACACGACTTTCAACTCCCTCCAAAGATTTTCTATGGGGTTGAGATCTGGAGACTGGCTAGGCCACTCCAGGACCTTGAAATGCTTCTTACGAAGCCACTACTTTGTTGCCCGGGCGGTGTGTTTGGGATCATTGTCATGCTGAAAGACCCAGCCACGTTTCATCTTCAATGCCCTTGCTGATGGAAGGAGGTTTTCACTCAAAATCTCACGATACATGGCCCCATTCATTCTTTCCTTTACACGGATCAGTCGTCCTGGTCCCTTTGCAGAATAACAGCCCCAAAGCATGATGTTTCCACCCCCATGCTTCACAGTAGGTATGGTGTTCTTTGGATGCAACTCAGCATTCTTTGTCCTCCAAACACGACGAGTTGAGTTTTTACCAAAAAAGTTATATTTTGGTTTCATCTGACCATATGACATTCTCCCAATCCTCTTCTGGATCATCCAAATGCACTCTAGCAAACTTCAGACGGGCCTGGACATGTACTGGCTTAAGCAGGGGGACACGTCTGGCACTGCAGGATTTGAGTCCCTGGCGGCGTAGTGTGTTACTGATGGTAGGCTTTGTTACTTTGGTCCCAGCTCTCTGCAGGTCATTCACTAGGTCCCCCCGTGTGGTTCTGGGATTTTTGCTCACCGTTCTTGTGATCATTTTGACCCCACGGGGTGAGATCTTGCGTGGAGCCCCAGATCGAGGGAGATTATCAGTGGTCTTGTATGTCTTCCATTTCCTAATAATTGCTCCCACAGTTGATTTCTTCAAACCAAGCTGCTTACCTATTGCAGATTCAGTCTTCCCAGCCTGGTGCAGGTCTACAATTATGTTTCTGGTGTCCTTTGACAGCTCTTTGGTCCTGGCCATAGTGGAGTTTGGAGTGTGAATTTTTGAGGTTGTGGACAGGTGCCTTTTATACTGATAACAAGTTCAAACAGGTGCCATTAATAAAGATAACGAGTGGAGGACAGAGGAGCCTCTTAAAGAAGAAGTTACAGGTCTGTGAGAGCCAGAAATCTTGCTTGTTTGTAGGTGACCAAATACTTATTTTCCACCATAATTTGCAAATAAATTCATAAAAAATCCTACAATGTGATTTTCTGGAGAAAAAAATCTCTATTTGTCTGTCATAGTTGACGTGTACCTATGATGAAAATTACAGGCCTCTCTCATCTTTTTGAGTGGGAGAACTTGCACAATTGGTGGCTGACTAAATACTTTTTTTCCCCACTGTATATGTTGATGGAGGTGTGGAGGGATAGAGGGATATGGTGATGGAGGTGTGGAGGGATAGAGGGATATGGTGATGGAGGTGTGGAGGGATAGAGGGATAGGGTGATGGAGGTGTAGAGGGATAGAGGGATATGGTGATGGAGGTGTGGAGGGATAGAGGGATATGGTGATGGAGGTGTGGAGGGATAGAGAGGATAGGGTGATGGAGGTGTGGAGGGATAGAGGGATAGGGTGATGGAGGTGTGGAGGGATAGAGGATAGGGTGATGGAGGTGTGGAGGGATAGAGGGATAGGGTGATGGAGGTGTGGAGGGATAGGGTGATGGAGGTGTGGAGGGATAGAGGGATAGGGTGATGGAGGTGTGGAGGGATAGAGGGATATGGTGATGGAGGTGTGGAGGGATAGAGGGATATGGTGATGGAGGTGTGGAGGGATAGAGGGATAGGGTGATGGAGGTGTGGAGGGATAGAGGGATAGGGTGATGGAGGTGTGGAGGGATAGAGGGATAGGGTGATGGAGGTGTGGAGGGATAGAGGGATAGGGTGATGGAGGTGTGGAGGGATAGGGTGATGGAGGTGTGGAGGGATAGAGGGATAGGGTGATGGAGGTGTGGAGGGATAGAGGGATAGGGGTGATGGAGGTGTGGAGGGATAGAGGGATAGGGTGATGGAGGTGTGGAGGGATAGAGGGATAGGGTGATGGAGGTGTGGAGGGATAGGGTGATGGAGGTGTGGAGGGATAGAGGGATAGGGTGATGGAGGTGTGGAGGGATAGAGGGATAGGGTGATGGAGGTGTAGAGGGATAGAGGGATAGGGTGATGGAGGTGTGGAGGGATAGAGGGATAGGGTGATGGAGGTGTGGAGGGATAGAGGGA
>NC_059193.1:15594573-15787073 GCF_020615455.1 Coregonus clupeaformis
CCTACTACACCGTATGAGAAAATGAGAGGCATCACACCTACCGCTGAACCTGTCAATAAACCTCTTACATATACAGTTGAAGTCGGAAGTTTACATACACTTAGGTTGGAGTCATTAAAACTTGTTTTTCAACCACTCCACAAATTTCTTGTTAACAAACTATAGTTTTTGCAAGTCGGTTAGGACAGCTACTTTGTGCATGACACAAGTAATTTTTCCAACAATTGTTTACAGACAGATTATTTCACTTATAATTCACTGTATCACAATTCCAGTGGGGTCAGAAGTTTACATACACTAAGTTGACTGTGCCTTTAAACAGCTTGGAAAAGTCCAGAAAATGATGTCATGGCTTTAGAAGTTTCTGATAGGCTAATTGACATAATTTGAGTCAATTGGAGGTGTACCTGTGGATGTATTTCATGGCCTACCTTCAAACTCAGTGCCTCTTTGGTTGACATCATGGGAAAATCAAAAGAAATCATCCAAGACCTCAGAAAAAAAATTATAGACCTCCACAAGTCTGGTTCATCCTTGGGAGCAATTTCCAAACACCTGAAGGTACCACATTCATCTGTACAAACAATAGTACGCAAGTATAAACACCATGGGACCACGCAGCCGTCATACCGCTCAGGAAGGAGACGGGTGCTGTCTCCTAGAGATGAACGTACTTTGGTGCGAAAAGTGTAAATCAATCCCAGAACAACAGCAAAGGACCTTGTGAAGATGCTGGAGGAAACAGGGACAAAAGTATCTATATCCACAGTAAAACCAGTCCTATATCGACATAACCTGAAAGGCCGCTCAGCAAGGAAGAATCCACTGCTCCAAAACCGCCATAAAAAAGACAGACTACGGTTTGCAATTGCACATGGAGACAAAGATTGTACTTTTTGTAGAAATGTCCTCTGGTCTGATGAAACAAAAATGGAACTGTTTGGCCATAATGACCATCGTTATGTTTGGAGGAAAAAGGGGGTTTCTTGCAAGCCGAAGAACACCATCCCAACTGTGAAGCACAGGGGTGCCAGCATCATGCTGTGGGGGTGCTTTGCTGCAGGACGGACTGGTGCACTTCACAAAATAGATGGCATCATGAGGAAGGAAAATTATGTGGATATATTGAAGCAACATCTCAAGACATCAGTCAGGAAGTTAAAGCTTGGTCATTAATGGGTCTTCCAAATGGACAGTGACCCCAAGCATACTTCCAAAGTTGTGGCAAAATGGCTTAAGGACAACAAAGTCAAGGTATTGGAGTGGCCATCACAAAGCCCTGACCTCAATCCTATGGAAAATGTGTGGGCAGAACTGAAAAAGTGTGTGCGAGCAAGGAGGCCTACAAACCTGACTCAGTTACACCAGCTCTGTCAGGAGGAATGGGCCAAAATTCACCCAATTTATTGTGGGAAGCTTGTGGAAGGCTACCTGAAACGTTTGACCCAAATTAAACAATTTAAAGGCAATGCTACCAGATACTAATTGAGTGTATGTAAACTTCTGACCCACTGGGAATGTGATGAAAGAATTAAAAGCTGAAATAAATCATTCTCTCTGCTATTATTCTGACATTTCAAATGTTTTAAATAAAGTGGTGATCCTAACTGACCGAAGACAGCGAATTTGTACTAGGATTAAATGTCAGGAATTGTGAAAAACTGATTTTAAATGTATTTGGCTAAGGCGTATGTAAACTTCCGACTTCAACTGTATACTGAACAAAAATATAAACATGCTGTCGTACACGTCGATCCAAAACATCCCAAACATGCTCAATGGGTGACATGTCTGGTGAGTATAAAGTCCATTGAAGAACTGGGACATTTTCAGCTTCCAGGAATTGTGTACAGATCCTTGCTACATGGGGCCGTGTATTATCATGCTGAAACATGAGGTGACGGCGGCGGATGAATGGCCTCAGGACAATGGGCCTCAGGAACTCGTCACGGTATCTCTGTGCATTCAAATTGCCATCGATAAAATGCAATTGTGTTCATTGTCCGTAGCTTATCCCTGCCCATACCATAATCCCCCCGCCACCATGGGGCAAACAGCTTGCCCACACGACGCCATACACGTGGTCTGTGGTGGTGAGGCCGGTTGGACGTACTGCCAAATTCTCTAAAACGACGCTGGAGGCGGCTTATGGTAGAGAAATGAACATTCAATTATCTGGCTACAGCTCTGATGAACATTCCTGCAATCAGCATGCCAATTGCACGCTTCCTCAAAACTTGAGACAGCTGTGGCATTGTGTTGTGACAAAACTGCCAATTCTAGAGGTGCATTTGTGTAATGATCATGCTATACAATCAGCTTCTTGATATGCCACACCTGTCAGGTGGATGGATTATCTTGGCAAAGGAGAAATGCTCACTAACAGGGATGTAAACAAATTTGTGCACAACATTTTAGAGAAATATTTATGTTCAGTGTATATTGAGACTAATTACAAATGTCTGCGAATGGTCTTGGCTCAGTACCTAGTGGCTATGGGTGTACATTATAGATGCATAGCACCATTCCTCACATGGAAGTGTCCCTCCCTGACTGAGAGAGAGAGAGAGAGAGAGAGAGAGAGAGAGAGAGAGAGAGAGAGAGGCATTTTGTGTGTGTGTGCGTGAGTGAATGTGTGCACGTGTGTGTGCGCTTGTGTGCGTGCTGTGTGAGGGAGTGAGGGAGGCAGCTCACAGAGAGACTGAATTAGCCTGTTACTTAAGGCATATTGTCAGAGCAGCTACATTAGGACATGACCTCTACAGTACTCCCTGGGTCTACATTTCACACAGTGGCAGTATCAGAGTTCCCATAGATACTGTAAAGTACTGTAGGACTATGGTGTGTGTGATATATAGGCTAGGGGCCCAGGGGAATAGGCTTTATGTAAATAATCAAAATATCCCCTGGTTAGTAGATATAAAGCCATATCTAGACTACTGTAGGACTATTAGGGTATATAAATCCATATCTGGACTACTGTAGGACTATTAGTGGATATAAAGCCCTATCTAGACTACTGTAGGAGTTTAGTGGATATAAAGCCCTATCTAGACTACTGTAGGACTATTAGTGGATATAAAGCCATATCTAGACTACTGTAGGACTATTAGGGTATATAAATCCATATCTGGACTACTGTAGGACTATTAGTGGATATAAAGCCCTATCTAGACTACTGTAGGAGTTTAGTGGATATAAAGCCATATCTAGACTACTGTAGGACTATTAGTGGATATAAAGCCCTATCTAGACTACTGTAGGAGTTTAGTGGATATAAAGCCATATCTAGACTACTGTAGGAGTTTAGTGGATATAAAGCCATATCTAGACTACTGTAGGACTGTTAATGTATACAGTGCATTCGGAAAGGGTTCAGATCCCTTGACTTTTTACACATTTTGTTATGCTAAAGCCTTATTCTAAAAGTGATTACATTTTTCCTCATCAAACTACACACAATACCCCATAATGACATAGCAATTTTTTTTTAAATAAAAAACGGAAAAACTACATTTACATAAGTATTTATGCCATTTACTCAGTACTTTGTTGAAGCACCTTTGGCAGTGATTACAGCCTCGAGTCTTCTTCGGTATGACGCTACAAGCTTGGCACACTTGTATTTGGGGAGTTTCTCCTATTCTTCTCTGCAGATCCTCTCAAGCTCTGTCAGGTTGGATGTGGAGCGTTGCTGCACAATTATTTTCAGTTCTCTGCAGAGATGTTTGATCGGGTTCAAGTCCGGGCTCTGGCCAGACGTGACGCTTGGCATTCAGGCCAAACTGCCAAAGGGGGTGGGGTTGCAATCTACTGTAGAGATAGCCTGCAGAGCTCTATCGTACTATCCAGGTCTGTGCCCAAACAGTTTGAGCTTCTACTGCTAAAAATCCACCTTTCCAGAAATAAGTCTCTCACTGTTGCCGCTTGCTACAGACCCCCCTCAGCCCCGAGCTGTGCCCTGGACACCATATGTGAACTGATTGCCCCCCATCTATCCTCAGAGTTCGTACTGCTTGGTGACCTAAACTGGGATATGCTTAACACCCCGGCCAACCTACAATCTAAACTAGATGCCCTCAATCTCACACAAATTGTCAACGAACCTACCAGGTACAACCCTAAATCTGTAAACATGGGCACCCTCATAGATATCATCCTGACAAATTTACCCTCTAAATCACCTCCGCTGTCTTCAACCAGGATCTCAGCGATCACTGCCTTATTGCCTGCGTCCGTAATGGGTCCGCGATCAAACAACCACCCCTCTTCACTGTCAAACGCTCCCTAAAACACTTTAGCGAGCAGGCCTGTTTAATTGTCCTGGCCCGGGTATCCTGGATGGATGTTGACCTCATTCCGTCAGTAGAGGATGCCTGGTTGTTCTTTAAAAGTGCTTTCCTCTCAATCTTAAATAAGCATACCCCATTCAAAAAATTCGGAACTAAGAACAGATATAGCCCCTGGTTCTCCTCAGACTTGACTGCCCTTGACCAGCACAAAAACATCCTGTGGCGTACTGCATTAGCATCGAACAGCCCCCGCGATATGCAACTTTTTAGGGAAGTCAGGAACCAATATACACAATCAGTTAGGAAAGCAAAGGCTAGCTTTTTCAAACAGAAATTTGCATCCTGTAGCACTAACTCCAAAAAGTTTTGGCACACTGTAAAGTCCATGGAAAATAAGATCACCTCCTCCCAACTGCCCACTGCACTGAGGCTAGGATACACTGTCACCACCGATAAATCTACAATGATCGAGAATTTCAACAAGCATTTTGCTACGGCTGGCCATGCTTTCCACCTGGCTACCACTACCCCGGCCACCAGCTCTGCACCCTCCGCTGCAACTTGCCCATGCCCCCCCCGCTTCTCCTTCACACAAATTCAGAGAGCTGATGTTCTGAAAGAGCTAAAAAATCTGGACCCCTACAAATACGCTGGGCTAGACAATCTGGACCCTTTCTTTCTAAAATTAGCCGCCAAAATTGTCGCAACCCCTATTACTAGCCTGTTTAACCTCTCTTTCGTAACTTCTGAGATCCCCAGAGATTGGAAAGCTGCCGCAGTCATCCCCCTCTTCAAAGGGGGTGACACTCTAGATCCTAACTGTTATAGACCTATATCCATCCTGCCCTGCCTTTCGAAAGTATTTGAAAGCCAAGTTAACAAACAGATCACCGACCATTTCGAATCCCACCGTACCTTCTCCGCTATGCAATCCGGTTTCCGAGCTGGTCATGGGTGCACCTCAGCCACGCTCAAGGTCCTAAACGATATTATAAACGCGATCGATAAAAGACAGTACTGCCCAGCCGTCTTCATCGACCTGGCCAAGGCTTTCGACTCTATCAACCACCGCATTCTTATTGGCAGACTAAATAGCCTTGGTTTCTCTAATGACTGCCTCGCCTGGTTCACCAACTACTTCTCAGATAGAGTTCAATGTGGCAAATCGGAGGGCCTGTTGTCTGGACCTCTGGCCGTCTCTGATGTGAGCCATGACCAGCCTTTCAAAGCACTTCATGGCTACAGACGTGAGTGCTACGGGTCGGCATTCATTTAGGCAGGTTATCTTAGTGTCCTTGGGCACAGGGACTATGGTGGTCTGCTTGAAACATGTTGGTATTACAGACTCAGTCAGGGACATGTTGAAAATGTCAGTGAAGACTCTTGCCAGTTGGTATTTTTGACTTTATGTTTTGTTTACCCCATGTGTAACTCTGTGTTGTTGTTTTTATCGCACTGCTTTGCTTTATCTTGGCCAGGTTGCAGTTGTAAATGAGAACTTGTTCTCAACTGGCTTACCTGGTTAAATAAAGGTGAAAAAAATAATAATAATAATAATAATATATAGTTACAGTGGGGAGAACAAGTATTTGATACACTGCCGATTTTGCAGGTTTTCCTACTTACAAAACATGTAGAGGTCTGTACTTTTTATCATAGGTACAATTCAACTGTGAGAGACGGAATCTAAAACAAAAATCCAGAAAGTCACATTGTATGATTTTTAAGTAATTAATTTGCATTTTATTGCATGACATAAGTATTTGATCACCTACCAACCAGTAAGAATTCCGGCTCTCACAGACCTGTTAGTTTTTCTTTAAGAAGCCCCCCTGTTCTCCACTCATTACCTGTATTAACTGCACCTGTTTGAACTCATTACCTGTATAAAAGACACCTGTCCACACACTCAATCAAACAGACTCAAACCTCTCCAAAATGGCCAAGACCAGAGAGCTGTGTAAGGACATCAGGGATACAATTGTTGACCTGCACAAGGCTGGGATGGGCTACAGCAAAATAGGCAAGCAGCTTGGTGAGAAGGCAACAACTGTTGGCACAATTATTAGAAAATGGAAGAAGTTCAAGATGACGGTCAATCACCCTCGGTCTGGGGCTCCATGCAAGATCTCACCTCGTGGGGCATCAGTGATCATGAGGAAGGTGAGGGATCAGCCCAGAACTATACGGCAGGACCTGGTCAATGACCTGAAGAGATCTGGGACCACAGTCTCAAAGAAAACCATTAGTAACACACTACGCCGTCATGGATTAAAATCCTGCAGCGCACGCAAGGTCCCCCTGCTCAAGCCAGTGCATGTCCAGGCCCATCTGAAGTTTGCCAATGACCATCTGGATGATCCAGAGGAGGAATGGGAGAAGGTCATGTGGTCTGATGAGACAAAAATATAGCTTTTTGGTCTAAACTCCACTCGCCGTGTTTGCAGGAAGAAGAAGGATGAGTACAACCCCAAGAACACCATCCCAACCGTGAAGCATGGAGGTGGAAACAACAACATGCTCTTCTGCAAAGGGGACAGGACGACTGCACCGTATTGAGGGGAGGATGGATGGGGCCATGTATCGCGAGATCTTGGCCAACAACCTCCTTCCCTCAGTAAGAGCATTGAAGATGGGTCGTGGCTGGGTCTTCCAGCATAACAACGACCCGAAACACACAGCCAGGGCAACTAAGGAGTGGCTCCGTAAGAAGCATCTCAAGGTCCTGGAGTGGCCTAGCCAGTCTCCAGACCTGAACCCAATAGAAAATCTTTGGAGGGAGCTGAAAGTCTGTATTGCCCAGCGACAGCCCCCGAAACCTGAAGGATCTGAAGAAGGTCTGTATGGAGGAGTGGGCCAAAATCCCTGCTGCAGTGTGTGCAAACCTGGTCAAGACCTACAGGAAACGTATGATCTCTGTAATTGCAAACAAAGGTTTCTGTACCAAATATTAAGTTCTGCTTTTCTGATGTATCAAATACTTATGTCATGCAATAAAATGCAAATTAATTACTTAAAAATCATATAATGTGATTTTCTGGATTTTTGTTTTAGATTCCGTCTCTCACAGTTGAAGTGTACCTATGATAAAAAATTACAGACCTCTACATGCTTTGTAATTAGGAAAACCTGCAAAATCGGCAGTGTATCAAATACTTGTTCTCCCCACTGTAAATCTTGGTTTCATCAGACCAGAGAATCTTGTTCCTCATGGTCTGAGAGTCTTTAGGTGCCTTTTGGCAAACTCCAAACTGGCTGTCATGTGCCTTTTACTGAAGAGTGGCTTCCATCTGGCCACTCTACCATAGAGGCCTGATTGGTGGAGTGCTGCAGAGATGGTTGTCCTTCTGGAAGGTTCTCCCATCTCCACAGAGGAACTCTAGAGCTCTGTCAGAGTGACCATCAGGTTCTTGGTCACGTCCCTGACCAAGGCCCTTCTCCCCCGATTGGTCAGTTTGGCCAGGCGGCCAGCTCTAGGAAGAGTCTTGGTGGTTCCAAACTTCTTCCATTTAAGAACGATGGAGGCCACTGTGTTCTTGGGGACCTTCAATGCTGCAGAAATGTGTTGGTAACCTTCACCAGAGCTGTGCCTCGACACAATCCTGTCTCGGAGCTCTATGGACAATTCCTTCAACCTCATGGCTTGGTTTTTGCTCTGGCAATCATGTCCAATCAATTGAATTTACCACAGGTGGACTCCAATCAAGTTGTAGAAACATCTCAAGGATGATTAATGGAAACAGGATGCACCTGAGCTCAATTTCGAGTCTCATAGCAAAGGGTCTGAATACTTATGTAAATACAGTATTTCAGTTTTTTTTTATACATTTGCAAACATTTTCTAAAAACCTGTTTTCATTTTGTCATTATGGGGTATTGTGTGTAGACTGCTGAGGATTTTTTATATGTTTTATCCATTTCAGAATAAGGCTGTAATGTAACAAAATGTGAAAAAAATCAAGGGGTCTGAATACTTTCTGAAGGCACTGTTTACAACCATATCTAGACTACTGTAGGACTATTAGTGTATATAAAACCATATCTAGACTACTGTAGGACTATTAGTGTATATAAAACCATATCTAGACTACTGTAGGACTATTAGTGTATATAAAACCATATCTAGACTACTGTAGGACTATTAGTGTATATAAAGCCATATCTAGACTACTGTAGGACTATTAGTGTATATAAAGCCATATCTAGACTGCCGTAGGACTACTGTGCACAGCAACTATTGCTCCGAGTCTGGCATCTCCTGCTATGGATTTGCTTTTCGAATGTGTGGCGGAGAAATTACATGTCAGAGATTTTGACAGTATGATTAATTTGCTGCGATATTATGGCATAGTAATCCTCTCTATAATGGGATGATCAATCAAACAAGCTGCCATAACAGACGATGTAGCTAGCAGCCAAACCTCATACTAAGGGGATCTTGTAATTTCGTGGCACAACAAAAACAACTTCATATAGACTCTCGGTAGCATTGTATAGGCTGTGTGTTTGGGGGGGAGTTGTGTGTGTGTTTGTGTGCGGGGGATGTGTGTGTGTGTGTGTGTGTGCACCGTGGAGTGAAAAGGTACTAATGTTAGCTAACTCAACACACAAAATGTATAGAGGCCACTATATTATTAATGGGGATCAAAGACCACAATATACACTGGCTTAGATGTGTCCCAAATCTACTAGTACCATCATCTTTATAATGTCAAAATAAACATCTCCAACTCCCCCATATCACACACTCACAAACTGAAATCACATGTGTACATTGTACAATCAATTGAGAAAGTGAGAGAGAGCCTCAAATATCACATGACATATTAATTTGTATACATGAATCGTGGCAAAGTTGGTTCCTGTTTCAGTCATGTCTTTGGTCATGTTCGCGTGGGTCAAACAAAAACACCCTAATGATTGGTTGACAATGGAGGCGATGGCTGCAGGATGAAGTTGGTGAAGAGCAACTGAAGAAACTTACAGTCGACTGCAGTCAAAACTTCATGACCTTTCATCACATGACTCATGTCAAGTTCATGCAGTTGACATGTAGGCACAAGTCTGAAAATGTCTTACGCCATAACGCAATAAACTTTGGTAGGCAGTGACCACTGCCTGGCATGTACGTCCTGGATGGCTAGGAGCTCGCCCCCCTAGTGATGCGCTGGGCCGTCCGCACCACCCTCTGTAGGGCGTTCCGGTCGCGGGCGGTGCAGTTGCCGTCCCAGACATCTAGAAAGTTCCTGAGGATCTGAGGGGCCATGCTAAATCGTTTCAGCCTCCTGAGAGAGAAGAGGCGTTGCCATGCCTTCTTAACGACTGTTCTGGTGTAAGAGGACCATGTTAAGTCCTCAGTGATGTGGACACAGAGGAAGTTGAAGCTCTTGGCCCTCGACTGCGGAGGTGTTGTTGCCTACTCTCACCACCTGGGGGCGGCCCGTCAGGAAGTCCAGGATCCAGTTGCAGAGGGAGGTGTTCAGTCCCAGGGTCCTGTGCATGGTGATGAGCTTGGAGGGGCTCTATGGTGTTGAACGCTGAGCTGTAGTCGATGAAAAGCATTCTCAGATAGATATCTCTCTTGTCCAGGTGGGAGAGGGCAATGTGGAGGGCAATTGAGATTTCATCGTCTGTAGATCTGTTGGGGCAGTGTGCAAATTGGAGTGAGTCTAGGGTGTCTGGGATGATGGCGGTTATGTGTGCCATGACCAGCCTTTCAAATCACTTCATGATTACAGATGTCAGTGCTACAGGTCGGTAGTCGTTGTGGCAGGAACAGGAATGATGATCATCTTAAGACACGTGGGGATTACAGACTGGGACAAGGAGAGGTTGAAAATGACCGTGAAAGATGCCTTCCAGCTGGCCTGTGCATGCTCTGAGAACGCTCCCTGGAATACCGTCTGACCCCATGGCCTTGTGAGTGTTGACCAGATGAAAAACCTTTACTCACGTTGTCCTCGGAGAGGCCTCTGGGACAGCAGGGACCCATGTGGACGGCTCTGCGTTGTTTTTGTCGAAGCATGATTAAAACGCATTGAGTTCGTTTGGTAGAGTGGCATCATTGGATAGATCATGACCCCGTGCCACATGCGTTGAGCGCCGGAGCCGGTGTAATAGGATTCCATCTTGTTCCTATATTGTCCTTTTGATGACTCTGTGGAGGAAGTAGCAGGACTTCCTGTACTTGTTCCTGTCCTCAGCCGTAGCCCCAGGATTGGCTGCTACAGCCCTGTGTGTGGTAGCCCTGTACTTTAACTTATTTTTTTTTTGTCATTTAGCAGACGCTCTTATCCAGAGCGACTTACAGTTAGTGAGTGCATACATAATTTTTTTATACTGGCCCCCCGTGGGAATCGAACCCACAACCCTGGCGTTGCAAACGCCATGCTCTAACAACTGAGCTACATCCCTGCCGGCCATTCCCTCCCCTACCCTGGACGACTTGTGTGCCGCCCCATGGGTCTCCCGGTCACGGCCGGCTACGACAGAGCCTGGATTTGAACCAGGATCTCTAGTGGCACAGCTAGCACTGCGATGCAGTGCCTTAGACCACTGCGCCACTCAGGAGTACCTCAGTGTTAATCCAGGGCTTTTGATTAAGGAAGCAGCAAACATTCACTGTGGGAACAATGTCAGGTTTACATTTCCTGATGAAGCCCGAGAGGGAGGTGGTTAGCTTGTCGATGCTTTTGGCGGAGTCCCAAAACATATTCCAGTCAGTGCTAGCAAAGCAGTCCTGTAACACAGCCTCCGATCCAGAGGACCATTTCTCTACGAGCTTCTGTTTGTAAACAGGAAGCAGGAGTATAGAGATATGATCTGATTTGCCGAAGGGGGGACGAGGGAGGGCCTTATATACTTGCCTGTGGGTTGAGTAACAGTGGTCTAGGAATTTATCGCCCCTAGTGAAGAAGGAGACTTGTTGATAAAAGTTGGGCATCACGTGTCTTTGTGACGGGGAATTATATTTGCTGGCAACAATTAAAAGCATCCGCCGGGTGCATGGTTTCCTGCTTGTTTATAGCCTTATACAGTTCATAAAGTGCCAGCATGTTGTTGTTGGTGTTGTCCTGAGGTGTCCCACTATACTGGGACTAGGATCTAATAAGACGGGTTACATCATACCTCCACTATACTGGGACTAGGATCTAATAAGACGGGTTACATCATACCTCCACTATACTGGGACTAGATCTAATAAGATGGGTTACATCATACCTCCACTATACTGGGACTAGATCTAATAAGATGGGTTACATCATACCTCCACTATACTGGGACTAGATCTAATAAGATGGATTACATCACACCTCCACTATACTGGGACTAGATCTAATAATATGGGTTACATCACAACTCCACTATACTGGGACTAGATCTAATAAGATAGGTTACATCATACCTCCACTATACTGGGACTAGATCTAATAAGATGGGTTACATCATACCTCCACTATACTGGGACTAGATCTAATAAGATGGGTTACATCACACCTCCACTATACTGGGACTAGATCTAATAAAGATGGGTTACATCATACCTCCACTATACTGGGTCTAGATCTAATAAGATGGGTTACATCACACCTCCACTATACTGGGACTAGATCTAATAAGATGGGTTACATCACACCTCCACTATACTGGGACTAGATCTAATAAGATGGGTTACATCATACCTCCACTATACTGGGACTAGATCTAATAAGATGGGTTACATCACACCTCCACTATACTGGGACTAGATCTAATAAGATGGGTTACATCATACCTAAACTATACTGGGACTAGATCTAATAAGATGGGTTACATCATACCTCCACTATACTGGGACTAGATCTAATAAGATGGGTTACATCACACCTCCACTATACTGGGACTAGATCTAATAAGATGGGTTACATCACACCTCCACTATACTGGGACTAGATCTAATAAGATGGGTTACATCATACCTCCACTATACTGGGACTAGATCTAATAAGATGGGTTACATCACACCTCCACTATACTGGGACTAGATCTAATAAGATGGGTTACATCACACCTCCACTATACTGGGACTAGATCTAATAAGATGGGTTACATCATACCTCCACTATACTGGGACTAGATCTAATAAGATGGGTTACATCACACCTCCACTATACTGGGACTAGATCTAATAAGATGGGTTACATCATACCTCCACTATACTGAGACTAGATCTAATAAGATGGGTTACATCATACCTCCACTATACTGGGACTAGATCTAATAAGATGGGTTACATCACACCTCCACTATACTGGGACTAGATCTAATAAGATGGGTTACATCACACCTCCACTATACTGGGACTAGAACTAATAAGATGGGTTACATCACACCTCCACTATACTGGGACTAGATCTAATAAGATGGGTTACATCATACCTCCACTATACTGGGACTAGATCTAATAAGATGGGTTACAACATACCTCCACTATACTGGGACTAGATCTAATAAGATGGGTTACATCACACCTCCACTATACTGGGACTAGATCTAATAAGATGGGTTACATCACACCTCCACTATACTGGGACTAGATCTAATAAGATGGGTTATATCACACCTCCAATATACTGGGACTAGATCTAATAAGATGGGTTACATCACACCTCCACTATACTGGGACTAGATCTAATAAGATGGGTTACATCATACCTCCACTATACTGGGACTAGATCTAATAAGATGGGTTACATCACACCACTATACTGGGACTAGATCTAATAAGATGGGTTACATCACACCTCCACTATACTGGGACTAGATCTAATAAGATGGGTTACATCATACCTCCACTATACTGGGACTAGATCTAATAAGATGGGTTACATCATACCTCCACTATACTGGGACTAGATCTAATAAGATGGGTTACATCATACCTCCACTATACTGGGACTAGATCTAATAAGATGGGTTACATCATACCTCCACTATACTGGGACTAGATCTAATAAGATGGGTTACATCATACCTCCACTATACTGGGACTAGATCTAATAAGATGGGTTATATCACACCTCCACTATACTGGGACTAGATCTAATAAGATGGGTTACATCATACCTCCACTATACTGGGACTAGATCTAATAAGATGGGTTACATCACAGCTCCACTATACTGGGACTAGATCGAATAAGACGGGTTACATCACACCTCCTTTATACTGGGACTAGAACTAATAAGATGGGTTACATCATACCTCCACTATACTGGGACTAGATCTAATAAGATGGGTTACATCACACCTCCACTATACTGGGACTAGATCTAATAAGATGGGTTACATCATACCTCCACTATACTGGGACTAGATCTAATAAGGTGGGTTACATCACACCTCCACTATACTTGGACTAGATCTAATAAGACAGGTTACATCATACCTCCACTATACTGGGACTAGATCTAATAAGATGGGTTACATCATACCTCCACTGTACTGGGACTAGATCTAATAAGATGGGTTACATCACACCTCCACTATACTGGGACTAGATCTAATAAGATGGGTTACATCACACCTCCACTATACTGGGACTAGATCTAATAATATGGGTTACATCACACCTCCACTATACTGGGACTAGATCTAATAAGATGGGTTACATCACACCTCCACTATACTGGGACTAGATCTAATAAGATGGGTTACATCATACCTCCACTATACTGGGTCTAGATCTAATAAGATGGGTTACATCATACCTATACTATACTGGGACTAGATCTAATAAGATGGGTTACATCACACCTCTACTATACTGGGAGTAGATCTAATAAGATGGGTTACATCACACCTCCACTATACTGGGACTAGATCTAATAAGATGGGTTACATCATAACGCCACTATACTGGGACTAGATCTAATAAGATGGGTTAAATCACACCTCCACTATACTGGGACTAGATCTAATAAGATGGGTTACATCTTACCTCCACTATACTGGGACTAGATCTAATAAGATGGGTTACATCACACCTCCACTATACTGGGACTAGATCTAATAAGATGGGTTACATCATACCTCCACTATACTGGGACTAGATCTAATAAGATGGGTTACATCATACCTCCACTATACTGGGACTAGATCTAATAAGATGGGTTACATCACACCTCCACTATACTGGGACTAGATCTAATAAGATGGGTTACATCACACCTCCACTATACTGGGACTAGATCTAATAAGATGGGTTACATCACACCTCCACTATACTGGTACTAGAACTAATAAGATGGGTTACATCATACCTCCACTATACTGGGACTAGATCTAATATGATGGGTTACATCATACCTCCAATATACTGGGACTAGATCTAATAAGATGGGTTACATCACACCTCCACTATACTGGGACTAGATCTAATAAGATGGGTTACATCACACCTCCACTATACTGGGACTAGATCTAATAATATGGGTTACATCACACCTCCACTATACTGGGACTAGATCTAATAAGATGGGTTACATCACACCTCCACTATACTGGGACTAGATCTAATAAGATGGGTTACATCATACCTCCACTATACTGGGTCTAGATCTAATAAGATGGGTTACATCATACCTATACTATACTGGGACTAGATCTAATAAGATGGGTTACATCACACCTCTACTATACTGGGAGTAGATCTAATAAGATGGGTTACATCATACCTCCACTATACTGGGAGTAGATCTAATAAGATGGGTTACATCATACCTCCACTATACTGGGACTAGATCTAATAAGATGGGTTACATCATACCTCCACTATACTGGGACTAGATCTAATAAGATGGGTTACATCATACCTCCACTATACTGGGACTAGATCTAATAAGATGGGTTACATCATACCTCCACTATACTTGGACTAGATCTAATAAGACAGGTTACATCATACCTCCACTATATGGGACTAGATCTAATAAGATGGGTTACATCATACCTCCACTATACTGGGACTATATCTAATAAGATGGGTTACATCACACCTCCACTATACTGGGACTAGATCTAATAAGATGGGTTACATCACACCTCCACTATACTGGGACTAGATCTAATAAGATGGGTTACATCACACCTCCACTATACTGGGACTAGATCTAATAAGATGGGTTACATCACACCTCCACTATACTGGGACTATATCTAATAAGATGGGTTACATCATACCTCCACTATACTGGGTCTAGATCTAATAAGATGGGTTACATCATACCTATACTATACTGGGACTAGATCTAATAAGATGGGTTACATCACACCTCTACTATACTGGGAGTAGATCTAATAAGATGGGTTACATCACACCTCCACTATACTGGGACTAGATCTAATAAGATGGGTTACATCATAACGCCACTATACTGGGACTAGATCTAATAAGATGGGTTAAATCACACCTCCACTATACTGGGACTAGATCTAATAAGATGGGTTACATCTTACCTCCACTATTCTGGGACTAGATCTAATAAGATGGGTTACATCACACCTCCACTATACTGGGACTAGATCTAATAAGATGGGTTACATCACACCTCCACTATACTGGGACTAGATCTAATAAGATGGGTTACATCATACCTCCACTATACTGGGACTAGATCTAATAAGATGGGTTACATCACACCTCCACTATACTGGGACTAGATCTAATAAGATGGGTTACATCATAACGCCACTATACTGGGACTAGATCTAATAAGATGGCTTACATCATACCTCCACTATACTGGGACTAGATCTAATAAGATGGGTTACATCACACCTCCACTATACTGGGACTAGATCTAATAAGATGGGTTACATCATACCTCCACTATACTGGGACTAGATCTAATAAGATGGGTTACATCATACCTCCACTATACTGGGACTAGATCTAATAAGATGGGTTACATCACACCTCCACTATACTGGGAATAGATCTAATAAGATGGGTTACATCATACCTCCACTATACTGGGATTAGATCTAATAAGATGGGTTACATCACACCTCCACTATACTGGGTTTAGATCTAATAAGACGGGTTACATCATACCTCCACTATACTGGGACTAGATCTAATAAGATGGGTTACAACATACCTCCACTATACTGGGACTAGATCTAATAAGACGGTTTACATCATACCTCCACTATACTGGGACTAGATCTAATAAGATGGGTTACATCATACCTCCACTATACTGGGACAAGATCTAATAATATGGGTTACATCACACCTCCACTATACTGGGACTAGATCTAATAAGATGGGTTACATAACACCTCCACTATACTGGGACTAGATCTAATAAGATGGGTTACATCACACCTCCACTATACTGGGACTAGATCTAATAAGATGGGTTACATCACACCTCCACTATACTGGGACTAGATCTAATAAGATGGGTTACATCATACCTCCACTATACTGGGTCTTGATCTAATAAGATGGGTTACATCATACCTCCACTATACTGGGACTAGATCTAATAAGATGGGTTACATCACACCTCCACTATACTGGGACTAGATCTAATAAGATGGGTTACATCACACCTCCACTATACTGGGACTAGATCTAATAAGATGGGTTACATCATAACGCCACTATACTGGGACTAGATCTAATAAGATGGGTTACATCACACCTCCGCTATACTGGGACTAGATCTAATAAGATGGGTTACATCACACCTCCACTATACTGGGACTAGATCTAATAAGATGGGTTACATCACACCTCCAATATACTGGGACTAGATCTAATAAGATGGGTTACATCACACCTCCACTATACTGGGACTAGATCTAATAAGATGGGTTACATCATACCTCCACTATACTGGGACTAGATCTAATAAGATGGGTTACATCACACCTCCACTATACTGGGACTAGATCTAATAAGATGGGTTACATCACACCTCCACTATACTGGGACTAGATCTAATAAGATGGGTTACATCACACCTCCACTGTACTGGGACTAGAACTAATAAGATGGGTTACATCACACCTCCACTATACTGGGACTAGATCTAATAAGATGGGTTACATCATACCTCCACTATACTGAGACTAGATCTAATAAGATGGGTTACAACATACCTCCACTATACTGGGACTAGATCTAATAAGATGGGTTAGATCACACCTCCACTATACTGGGACTAGATCTAATAAGATGGGTTACATCACACCTCCACTATACTGGGACTAGATCTAATAAGATGGGTTACATCACACCTCCACTATACTGGGACTAGATCTAATAAGATGGGTTACATCACACCTCCACTATACTGGGACTAGATCTAATAAGATGGGTTACATCATGCCTCCACTATACTGGGTCTAGATCTAATAAGATGGGTTACATCATACCTCTACTATACTGGGACTAGATCTAATAAGATGGGTTACATCACACCTCTACTATACTGGGAGTAGATCTAATAAGATGGGTTACATCATACCTCCACTATACTGGGAGTAGATCTAATAAGATGGGTTACATCATACCTCCACTATACTGGGACTAGATCTAATAAGATGGGTTACATCATACCTCCACTATACTGGGACTAGATCTAATAAGATGGGTTACATCATACCTCCACTATACTGGGACTAGATCTAATAAGATGGGTTACATCATACCTCCACTATACTTGGACTAGATCTAATAAGACAGGTTACATCATACCTCCACTATATGGGACTAGATCTAATAAGATGGGTTACATCATACCTCCACTATACTGGGACTATATCTAATAAGATGGGTTACATCACACCTCCACTATACTGGGACTAGATCTAATAAGATGGGTTACATCACACCTCCACTATACTGGGACTAGATCTAATAAGATGGGTTACATCACACCTCCACTATACTGGGACTAGATCTAATAAGATGGGTTACATCACACCTCCACTATACTGGGACTATATCTAATAAGATGGGTTACATCATACCTCCACTATACTGGGTCTAGATCTAATAAGATGGGTTACATCATACCTATACTATACTGGGACTAGATCTAATAAGATGGGTTACATCACACCTCTACTATACTGGGAGTAGATCTAATAAGATGGGTTACATCACACCTCCACTATACTGGGACTAGATCTAATAAGATGGGTTACATCATAACGCCACTATACTGGGACTAGATCTAATAAGATGGGTTAAATCACACCTCCACTATACTGGGACTAGATCTAATAAGATGGGTTACATCTTACCTCCACTATTCTGGGACTAGATCTAATAAGATGGGTTACATCACACCTCCACTATACTGGGACTAGATCTAATAAGATGGGTTACATCACACCTCCACTATACTGGGACTAGATCTAATAAGATGGGTTACATCATACCTCCACTATACTGGGACTAGATCTAATAAGATGGGTTACATCACACCTCAACTATACTGGGACTAGATCTAATAAGATGGGTTACATCATAACGCCACTATACTGGGACTAGATCTAATAAGATGGCTTACATCATACCTCCACTATACTGGGACTAGATCTAATAAGATGGGTTACATCACACCTCCACTATACTGGGACTAGATCTAATAAGATGGGTTACATCATACCTCCACTATACTGGGACTAGATCTAATAAGATGGGTTACATCATACCTCCACTATACTGGGACTAGATCTAATAAGATGGGTTACATCACACCTCCACTATACTGGGACTAGATCTAATAAGATGGGTTACATCATACCTCCACTATACTGGGATTAGATCTAATACGATGGGTTACATCACACCTCCACTATACTGGGTCTAGATCTAATAAGACGGGTTACATCATACCTCCACTATACTGGGACTAGATCTAATAAGATGGGTTACAACATACCTCCACTATACTGGGACTAGATCTAATAAGACGGTTTACATCATACCTCCACTATACTGGGACTAGATCTAATAAGATGGGTTACATCATACCTCCACTATACTGGGACAAGATCTAATAATATGGGTTACATCACACCTCCACTATACTGGGACTAGATCTAATAAGATGGGTTACATAACACCTCCACTATACTGGGACTAGATCTAATAAGATGGGTTACATCACACCTCCACTATACTGGGACTAGATCTAATAAGATGGGTTACATCACACCTCCACTATACTGGGACTAGATCTAATAAGATGGGTTACATCATACCTCCACTATACTGGGTCTTGATCTAATAAGATGGGTTACATCATACCTCCACTATACTGGGACTAGATCTAATAAGATGGGTTACATCACACCTCCACTATACTGGGACTAGATCTAATAAGATGGGTTACATCACACCTCCACTATACTGGGACTAGATCTAATAAGATGGGTTACATCATAACGCCACTATACTGGGACTAGATCTAATAAGATGGGTTACATCACACCTCCGCTATACTGGGACTAGATCTAATAAGATGGGTTACATCACACCTCCACTATACTGGGACTAGATCTAATAAGATGGGTTACATCACACCTCCAATATACTGGGACTAGATCTAATAAGATGGGTTACATCACACCTCCACTATACTGGGACTAGATCTAATAAGATGGGTTACATCATACCTCCACTATACTGGGACTAGATCTAATAAGATGGGTTACATCACACCTCCACTATACTGGGACTAGATCTAATAAGATGGGTTACATCACACCTCCACTATACTGGGACTAGATCTAATAAGATGGGTTACATCACACCTCCACTGTACTGGGACTAGAACTAATAAGATGGGTTACATCACACCTCCACTATACTGGGACTAGATCTAATAAGATGGGTTACATCATACCTCCACTATACTGAGACTAGATCTAATAAGATGGGTTACAACATACCTCCACTATACTGGGACTAGATCTAATAAGATGGGTTAGATCACACCTCCACTATACTGGGACTAGATCTAATAAGATGGGTTACATCACACCTCCACTATACTGGGACTAGATCTAATAAGATGGGTTACATCACACCTCCACTATACTGGGACTAGATCTAATAAGATGGGTTACATCACACCTCCACTATACTGGGACTAGATCTAATAAGATGGGTTACATCATACCTCCACTATACTGGGACTAGATCTAATAAGATGGGTTACATCACACCTCCACTATACTGGGACTAGATCTAATAAGATGGGTTACATCACACCTCCACTATACTGGGACTAGATCTAATAAGATGGGTTACATCATACCTCCACTATACTGGGACTAGATCTAATAAGATGGGTTACATCATACCTCCACTATACTGGGACTAGATCTAATAAGATGGGTTACATCATACCTCCACTATACTGGGACTAGATCTAATAAGATGGGTTACATCATACCTCCACTATACTGGGACTAGATCTAATAAGATGGGTTACATCATACCTCCACTATACTGGGACTAGATCTAATAAGATGGGTTACATCACACCTCCACTATACTGGGACTAGATCTAATAAGATGGGTTACATCATACCTCCACTATACTGGGACTAGATCTAATAAGATGGGTTACATCACAGCTCCACTATACTGGGACTAGATCGAATAAGACGGGTTACATCACACCTCCACTATACTGGGACTATAACTAATAAGATGGGTTACATCATACCTCCACTATACTGGGACTAGATCTAATAAGATGGGTTACATCACACCTCCACTATACTGGGACTAGATCTAATAAGATGGGTTACATCATACCTCCACTATACTGGGACTAGATCTAATAAGATGGGTTACATCACACCTCCACTATACTTGGACTAGATCTAATAAGACGGGTTACATCACACCTCCACTATACTGGGACTAGATCTAATAAGATGGGTTACATCATACCTCCACTATACTGGGACTAGATCTAATAAGATGGGTTACATCATACCTCCACTATACTGGGTCTTGATCTAATAAGATGGGTTACATCATACCTCCACTATACTGGGACTAGATCTAATAAGATGGGTTACATCACACCTCCACTATACTGGGACTAGATCTAATAAGATGGGTTACATCACACCTCCACTATACTGGGACTAGATCTAATAAGATGGGTTACATCATAACGCCACTATACTGGGACTAGATCTAATAAGATGGGTTACATCACACCTCCGCTATACTGGGACTAGATCTAATAAGATGGGTTACATCACACCTCCACTATACTGGGACTAGATCTAATAAGATGGGTTACATCACACCTCCAATATACTGGGACTAGATCTAATAAGATGGGTTACATCACACCTCCACTATACTGGGACTAGATCTAATAAGATGGGTTACATCATACCTCCACTATACTGGGACTAGATCTAATAAGATGGGTTACATCACACCTCCACTATACTGGGACTAGATCTAATAAGATGGGTTACATCACACCTCCACTATACTGGGACTAGATCTAATAAGATGGGTTACATCACACCTCCACTGTACTGGGACTAGAACTAATAAGATGGGTTACATCACACCTCCACTATACTGGGACTAGATCTAATAAGATGGGTTACATCATACCTCCACTATACTGGGACTAGATCTAATAAGATGGGTTACAACATACCTCCACTATACTGGGACTAGATCTAATAAGATGGGTTAGATCACACCTCCACTATACTGGGACTAGATCTAATAAGATGGGTTACATCACACCTCCACTATACTGGGACTAGATCTAATAAGATGGGTTACATCACACCTCCAATATACTGGGACTAGATCTAATAAGATGGGTTACATCACACCTCCACTATACTGGGACTAGATCTAATAAGATGGGTTACATCATACCTCCACTATACTGGGACTAGATCTAATAAGATGGGTTACATCACACCTCCCACTATACTGGGACTAGATCTAATAAGATGGGTTACATCACACCTCCACTATACTGGGACTAGATCTAATAAGATGGGTTACATCATACCTCCACTATACCGGGACTAGATCTAATAAGATGGGTTACATCATACCTCCACTATACTGGGACTAGATCTAATAAGATGGGTTACATCATACCTCCACTATACTGGGACTAGATCTAATAAGATGGGTTACATCATACCTCCACTATACTGGGACTAGATCTAATAAGATGGGTTACATCATACCTCCACTATACTGGGACTAGATCTAATAAGATGGGTTACATCACACCTCCACTATACTGGGACTAGATCTAATAAGATGGGTTACATCATACCTCCACTATACTGGGACTAGATCTAATAAGATGGGTTACATCACAGCTCCACTATACTGGGACTAGATCGAATAAGACGGGTTACATCACACCTCCACTATACTGGGACTATAACTAATAAGATGGGTTACATCATACCTCCACTATACTGGGACTAGATCTAATAAGACGGGTTACATCACACCTCCACTATACTGGGACTAGATCTAATAAGATGGGTTACATCATACCTCCACTATACTGGGACTAGATCTAATAAGGTGGGTTACATCACACCTCCACTATACTTTGGACTAGATCTAATAAGACAGGGTTACATCATACCTCCACTATACTGGGACTAGATCTAATAAGATGGGTTACATCATACCTCCACTATACTGGGACTAGATCTAATAAGATGGGTTACATCACACCTCCACTATACTGGGACTAGATCTAATAAGATGGGTTACATCACACCTCCACTATACTGGGACTAGATCTAATAAGATGGGTTACATCACACCTTCACTATACTGGGACTAGATCTAATAAGATGGGTTACATCACACCTCCACTATACTGGGACTAGATCTAATAAGATGGGTTACATCATACCTCCACTATACTGGGTCTAGATCTAATAAGATGGGTTACATCATACCTATACTATACTGGGACTAGATCTAATAAGATGGGTTACATCACACCTCTACTATACTGGGAGTAGATCTAATAAGATGGGTTACATCACACCTCCACTATACTGGGACTAGATCTAATAAGATGGGTTACATCATAACGCCACTATACTGGGACTAGATCTAATAAGATGGGTTAAATCACACCTCCACTATACTGGGACTAGATCTAATAAGATGGGTTACATCTTACCTCCACTATACTGGGACTAGATCTAATAAGATGGGTTACATCACACCTCCACTATACTGGGACTAGATCTAATAAGATGGGTTACATCATACCTCCACTATACTGGGACTAGATCTAATAAGATGGGTTACATCATACCTCCACTATACTGGGACTAGATCTAATAAGATGGGTTACATCACACCTCCACTATACTGGGACTAGATCTAATAAGATGGGTTACATCACACCTCCACTATACTGGGACTAGATCTAATAAGATGGGTTACATCACACCTCCACTATACTGGGACTATAACTAATAAGATGGGTTACATCATACCTCCACTATACTGGGACTAGATCTAATAAGATGGGTTACATCATACCTCCACTATACTGGGACTAGATCTAATAAGATGGGTTACATCACACCTCCACTATACTGGGACTAGATCTAATAAGATGGGTTACATCACACCTCCACTATACTGGGACTAGATCTAATAATATGGGTTACATCACACCTCCACTATACTGGGACTAGATCTAATAAGATGGGTTACATCATAATGCCACTATACTGGGACTAGATCTAATAAGATGGGTTAAATCACACCTCCACTATACTGGGACTAGATCTAATAAGATGGGTTACATCTTACCTCCACTATACTGGGACTAGATCTAATAAGATGGGTTACATCACACCTCCACTATACTGGGACTAGATCTAATAAGATGGGTTGGCATCATACCTCCACTATACTGGGACTAGATCTAATAAGATGGGTTACATCATACCTCCACTATACTGGGACTAGATCTAATAAGATGGGTTACATCACACCTCCACTATACTGGGACTAGATCTAATAAGATGGGTTACATCATACCTCCACTATACTGGGACTAGATCTAATAAGATGGGTTACATCATACCTCCACTATACTGGGACTAGATCTAATAAGATGGGTTACATAACACCTCCACTATACTGGGACTAGATCTAATAAGATGGGTTACATCACACCTCCACTATACTGGGACTAGATCTAATAAGATGGGTTACATCACACCTCCAATATACTGGGACTAGATCTAATAAGATGGGTTACATCACACCTCCACTATACTGGGACTAGATCTAATAAGATGGGTTACATCATACCTCCACTATACTGGGACTAGATCTAATAAGATGGGTTACATCACACCTCCACTATACTGGGACTAGATCTAATAAGATGGGTTACATCACACCTCCACTATACTGGGACTAGATCTAATATGATGGGTTACATCATACCTCCACTATACTGGGACTAGATCTAATAAGATGGGTTACATCATACCTCCACTATACTGGGACTAGATCTAATAAGATGGGTTACATCATACCTCCACTATACTTGGACTAGATCTAATAAGATAGGTTACATCATACCTCCACTATATGGGACTAGATCTAATAAGATGGGTTACATCATACCTCCACTATACTGGGACTAGATCTAATAAGATGGGTTACATCACACCTCCACTATACTGGGACTAGATCTAATAAGATGGGTTACATCACACCTCCACTATACTGGGACTAGATCTAATAAGATGGGTTACATCACACCACTATACTGGGACTAGATCTAATAAGACGGGTTACATCACACCTCCACTATACTGGGACTAGATCTAATAAGATGGGTTACATCACACCTCCACTATACTGGGACTAGATCTAATAAGATGGGTTACATCATACCTCCACTATACTGGGACTAGATCTAATATGATGGGTTACATCACACCTCCACTATACTGGGACTAGATCTAATAAGATGGGTTACATCATAACGCCACTATACTGGGACTAGATCTAATAAGATGGCTTACATCATACCTCCACTATACTGGGACTAGATCTAATAAGATGGGTTACATCACACCTCCACTATACTGGGACTAGATCTAATAAGATGGGTTACATCATACCTCCACTATACTGGGACTAGATCTAATAAAATGGGTTACATCATACCTCCACTATACTGGGACTAGATCTAATAAGATGGGTTACATCACACCTCCACTATACTGGGACTAGATCTAATAAGATGGGTTACATCATAATTCCACTATACTGGGATTAGATCTAATACGATGGGTTACATCACACCTCCACTATACTGGGTCTAGATCTAATAAGACGGGTTACATCATACCTCCACTATACTGGGACTAGATCTAATAAGATGGGTTACAACATACCTCCACTATACTGGGACTAGATCTAATAAGACGGGTTACATCATACCTCCACTATACTGGGACTAGATCTAATAAGATGGGTTACATCATACCTCAACTATACTGGGACAAGATCTAATAATATGGGTTACATCACACCTCCACTATACTGGGACTAGATCTAATAAGATGGGTTACATAACACCTCCACTATACTGGGACTAGATCTAATAAGATGGGTTACATCACACCTCCACTATACTGGGACTAGATCTAATAAGATGGGTTACATCACACCTCCACTATACTGGGACTAGATCTAATAAGATGGGTTACATCATACCTCCACTATACTGGGTCTTGATCTAATAAGATGGGTTACATCATACCTCCACTATACTGGGACTAGATCTAATAAGATGGGTTACATCACACCTCCACTATACTGGGACTAGATCTAATAAGATGGGTTACATCACACCTCCACTATACTGGGACTAGATCTAATAAGATGGGTTACATCATAACGCCACTATACTGGGACTAGATCTAATAAGATGGGTTACATCACACCTCCGCTATACTGGGACTAGATCTAATAAGATGGGTTAAATCACACCTCCACTATACTGGGACTAGATCTAATAAGATGGGTTACATCACACCTCCAATATACTGGGACTAGATCTAATAAGATGGGTTACATCACACCTCCACTATACTGGGACTAGATCTAATAAGATGGGTTACATCATACCTCCACTATACTGGGACTAGATCTAATAAGATGGGTTACATCATACCTCCACTATACTGGGACTAGATCTAATAAGATGGGTTACATCATACCTCCACTATACTGGGACTAGATCTAATAAGATGGGTTACATCATACCTCCACTATACTGGGACTAGATCTAATAAGATGGGTTACATCATACCTCCACTATACTGGGACTAGATCTAATAAGATGGGTTACATCATACCTCCACTATACTGGGACTAGATCTAATAAGATGGGTTACATCATACCTCCACTATACTGGTACTAGGATCTAATAAGATGGGTTACATCATACCTCCACTATACTGGGACTAGATCTAATAAGATGGGTTACATCATACCTCCACTATACTGGGACTAGATCTAATAAGATGGGTTACATCACACCTCCACTATACTGGGACTAGATCCGAATAAGACGGGTTACATCACACCTCCACTATACTGGGACTATAACTAATAAGATGGGTTACATCATACCTCCACTATACTGGGACTAGATCTAATAAGATGGGTTACATCACACCTCCACTATACTGGGACTAGATCTAATAAGATGGGTTACATCACACCTCCACTATACTTGGACTAGATCTAATAAGACAGGTTACATCATACCTCCACTATACTGGGACTAGATCTAATAAGATGGGTTACATCATACCTCCACTATACTGGGACTAGATCTAATAAGATGGGTTACATCACACCTCCACTATACTGGGACTAGATCTAATAAGATGGGTTACATCACACCTCCACTATACTGGGACTAGATCTAATAATATGGGGTTACATCACACCTCCACTATACTGGGACTAGATCTAATAAGATGGGTTACATCACACCTCCACTATACTGGGACTAGATCTAATAAGATGGGTTACATCATACCTCCACTATACTGGGTCTAGATCTAATAAGATGGGTTACATCATACCTATACTATACTGGGACTAGATCTAATAAGATGGGTTACATCACACCTCTACTATACTGGGAGTAGATCTAATAAGATGGGTTACATCACACCTCCACTATACTGGGACTAGATCTAATAAGATGGGTTACATCATAACGCCACTATACTGGGACTAGATCTAATAAGATGGGTTAAATCACACCTCCACTATACTGGGACTAGATCTAATAAGATGGGTTACATCTTACCTCCACTATACTGGGACTAGATCTAATAAGATGGGTTACATCACACCTCCACTATACTGGGACTAGATCTAATAAGATGGGTTACATCATACCTCCACTATACTGGGACTAGATCTAATAAGATGGGTTACATCATACCTCCACTATACTGGGACTAGATCTAATAAGATGGGTTACATCACACCTCCACTATACTGGGACTAGATCTAATAAGATGGGTTACATCACACCTCCACTATACTGGGACTAGATCTAATAAGATGGGTTACATCACACCTCCACTATACTGGGACTATAACTAATAAGATGGGTTACATCATACCTCCACTATACTGGGACTAGATCTAATAAGATGGGTTGCATCATACCTCCACTATACTGGGACTAGATCTAATAAGATGGGTTACATCACACCTCCACTATACTGGGACTAGATCTAATAAGATGGGTTACATCACACCTCCACTGTACTGGGACTAGATCTAATAATATGGGTTACATCACACCTCCACTATACTGGGACTAGATCTAATAAGATGGGTTACATCACACCTCCAATATACTGGGACTAGATCTAATAAGATGGGTTACATCACACCTCCACTATACTGGGACTAGATCTAATAAGATGGGTTACATCATACCTCCACTATACTGGGACTAGATCTAATAAGATGGGTTACATCACACCTCCACTATACTGGGACTAGATCTAATAAGATGGGTTACATCACACCTCCACTATACTGGGACTAGATCTAATAAGATGGGTTACATCATACCTCCACTATACTGGGACTAGATCTAATAAGATGGGTTACATCACACCTCCACTATACTGGGACTAGATCTAATAAGATGGGTTACATCACACCTCCACTATACTGGGACTAGATCTAATATGATGGGTTACATCATACCTCCACTATACTGGGACTAGATCTAATAAGATGGGTTACATCATACCTCCACTATACTGGGACTAGATCTAATAAGATGGGTTACATCATACCTCCACTATACTTGGACTAGATCTAATAAGACAGGTTACATCATACCTCCACTATATGGGACTAGATCTAATAAGATGGGTTACATCATACCTCCACTATACTGGGACTAGATCTAATAAGATGGGTTACATCACACCTCCACTATACTGGGACTAGATCTAATAAGATGGGTTACATCACACCTCCACTATACTGGGACTAGATCTAATAAGATGGGTTACATCACACCTCCACTATACTGGGACTAGATCTAATAAGACGGGTTACATCACACCTCCACTATACTGGGACTAGATCTAATAAGATGGGTTACATCATACCTCCACTATACTGGGTCTAGATCTAATAAGATGGGTTACATCATACCTATACTATACTGGGACTAGATCTAATAAGATGGGTTACATCACACCTCTACTATACTGGGAGTAGATCTAATAAGATGGGTTACATCACACCTCCACTATACTGGGACTAGATCTAATAAGATGGGTTACATCATAACGCCACTATACTGGGACTAGATCTAATAAGATGGGTTAAATCACACCTCCACTATACTGGGACTAGATCTAATAAGATGGGTTACTTCATACCTCCACTATTCTGGGACTAGATCTAATAAGATGGGTTACATCACACCTCCACTATACTGGGACTAGATCTAATAAGATGGGTTACATCACACCTCCACTATACTGGGACTAGATCTAATAAGATGGGTTACATCATACCTCCACTATACTGGGACTAGATCTAATAAGATGGGTTACATCACACCTCCACTATACTGGGACTAGATCTAATAAGATGGGTTACATCATAACGCCACTATACTGGGACTAGATCTAATAAGATGGCTTACATCATACCTCCACTATACTGGGACTAGATCTAATAAGATGGGTTACATCAGACCTCCACTATACTGGGACTAGATCTAATAAGATGGGTTACATCATACCTCCACTATACTGGGACTAGATCTAATAAAATGGGTTACATCATACCTCCACTATACTGGGACTAGATCTAATAAGATGGGTTACATCACACCTCCACTATACTGGGACTAGATCTAATAAGATGGGTTACATCATAACTCCACTATACTGGGATTAGATCTAATACGATGGGTTACATCACACCTCCACTATACTGGGTCTAGATCTAATAAGACGGGTTACATCATACCTCCACTATACTGGGACTAGATCTAATAAGATGGGTTACAACATACCTCCACTATACTGGGACTAGATCTAATAAGACGGGTTACATCATACCTCCACTATACTGGGACTAGATCTAATAAGATGGGTTACATCATACCTCAACTATACTGGGACAAGATCTAATAATATGGGTTACATCACACCTCCACTATACTGGGACTAGATCTAATAAGATGGGTTACATCACACCTCCACTATACTGGGACTAGATCTAATAAGATGGGTTACATCATACCTCCACTATACTGGGTCTAGATCTAATAAGATGGGTTACATCATACCTATACTATACTGGGACTAGATCTAATAAGATGGGTTACATCACACCTCTACTATACTGGGAGTAGATCTAATAAGATGGGTTACATCACACCTCCACTATACTGGGACTAGATCTAATAAGATGGGTTACATCATAACGCCACTATACTGGGACTAGATCTAATAAGATGGGTTAAATCACACCTCCACTATACTGGGACTAGATCTAATAAGATGGGTTACATCTTACCTCCACTATACTGGGACTAGATCTAATAAGATGGGTTACATCACACCTCCACTATACTGGGACTAGATCTAATAAGATGGGTTACATCATACCTCCACTATACTGGGACTAGATCTAATAAGATGGGTTACATCATACCTCCACTATACTGGGACTAGATCTAATAAGATGGGTTACATCACACCTCCACTATACTGGGACTAGATCTAATAAGATGGGTTACATCACACCTCCACTATACTGGGACTAGATCTAATAAGATGGGTTACATCACACCTCCACTATACTGGGACTATAACTAATAAGATGGGTTACATCATACCTCCACTATACTGGGACTAGATCTAATAAGATGGGTTACATCATACCTCCACTATACTGGGACTAGATCTAATAAGATGGGTTACATCACACCTCCACTATACTGGGACTAGATCTAATAAGATGGGTTGCATCACACCTCCACTGTACTGGGACTAGATCTAATAAGATGGGTTACATCACACCTCCACTATACTGGGACTAGATCTAATAAGATGGGTTACATCATACCTCCAATATACTGGGACTAGATCTAATAAGATGGGTTACATCATACCTCCACTACACTGGGACTAGATCTAATAAGATGGGTTACATCATACCTCCACTATACTGGGACTAGATCTAATAAGATGGGTTACATCACACCTCCACTATACTGGGACTAGATCTAATAAGATGGGTTACATCACACCTCCACTATACTGGGACTAGATCTAATAAGATGGGTTACATCACACCTCCACTATACTGGGACTAGATCTAATAAGATGGGTTACATCACACCACTATACTGGGACTAGATCTAATAAGACGGGTTACATCACACCTCCACTATACTGGGACTAGATCTAATAAGATGGGTTACATCACACCTCCACTATACTGGGACTAGATCTAATAAGATGGGTTACATCATACCTCCACTATACTGGGACTAGATCTAATAAGATGGGTTACATCACACCTCCACTATACTGGGACTAGATCTAATAAGATGGGTTACATCATACCGCCACTATACTGGGACTAGATCTAATAAGATGGCTTACATCATACCTCCACTATACTGGGACTAGATCTAATAAGATGGGTTACATCACACCTCCACTATACTGGGACTAGATCTAATAAGATGGGTTACATCATACCTCCACTATACTGGGACTAGATCTAATAAAATGGGTTACATCATACCTCCACTATACTGGGACTAGATCTAATAAGATGGGTTACATCACACCTCCACTATACTGGGACTAGATCTAATAAGATGGGTTACATCATAATTCCACTATACTGGGATTAGATCTAATAAGATGGGTTACATCACACCTCCACTATACTGGGTCTAGATCTAATAAGACGGGTTACATCATACCTCCACTATACTGGGACTAGATCTAATAAGATGGGTTACAACATACCTCCACTATACTGGGACTAGATCTAATAAGACGGGTTACATCATACCTCCACTATATTGGGACTAGATCTAATAAGATGGGTTACATCATACCTCCACTATACTGGGACAAGATCTAATAATATGGGTTACATCACACCTCCACTATACTGGGACTAGATCTAATAAGATGGGTTACATCACACCTCCACTATACTGGGACTAGATCTAATAAGATGGGTTACATCACACCTCCACTATACTGGGACTAGATCTAATAAGATGGGTTACATCACACCTCCACTATACTGGGACTAGATCTAATAAGATGGGTTACATCATACCTCCACTATACTGGGTCTTGATCTAATAAGATGGGTTACATCATACCTCCACTATACTGGGACTAGATCTAATAAGATGGGTTACATCACACCTCCACTATACTGGGACTAGATCTAATAAGATGGGTTACATCACACCTCCACTATACTGGGACTAGATCTAATAAGATGGGTTACATCATAACGCCACTATACTGGGACTAGATCTAATAAGATGGGTTACATCACACCTCCGCTATACTGGGACTAGATCTAATAAGATGGGTTAAATCACACCTCCACTATACTGGGACTAGATCTAATAAGATGGGTTACATCACACCTCCAATATACTGGGACTAGATCTAATAAGATGGGTTACATCACACCTCCACTATACTGGGACTAGATCTAATAAGATGGGTTACATCATACCTCCACTATACTGGGACTAGATCTAATAAGATGGGTTACATCATACCTCCACTATACTGGGACTAGATCTAATAAGATGGGTTACATCATACCTCCACTATACTGGGACTAGATCTAATAAGATGGGTTACATCATACCTCCACTATACTGGGACTAGATCTAATAAGATGGGTTACATCATACCTCCACTATACTGGGACTAGATCTAATAAGATGGGTTACATCATACCTCCACTATACTGGGACTAGATCTAATAAGATGGGTTACATCATACCTCCACTATACTGGGTACTAGATCTAATAAGATGGGTTACATCACACCTCCACTATACTGGGACTAGATCTAATAAGATGGGTTACATCATACCTCCACTATACTGGGACTAGATCTAATAAGATGGGTTACATCACAGCTCCACTATACTGGGACTAGATCGAATAAGACGGGTTACATCACACCTCCACTATACTGGGACTATAACTAATAAGATGGGTTACATCATACCTCCACTATACTGGGACTAGATCTAATAAGATGGGTTACATCACACCTCCACTATACTGGGACTAGATCTAATAAGATGGGTTACATCACACCTCCACTATACTTGGACTAGATCTAATAAGACAGGTTACATCATACCTCCACTATACTGGGACTAGATCTAATAAGATGGGTTACATCATACCTCCACTATACTGGGACTAGATCTAATAAGATGGGTTACATCACACCTCCACTATACTGGGACTAGATCTAATAAGATGGGTTACATCACACCTCCACTATACTGGGACTAGATCTAATAATATGGGTTACATCACACCTCCACTATACTGGGACTAGATCTAATAAGATGGGTTACATCACACCTCCACTATACTGGGACTAGATCTAATAAGATGGGTTACATCATACCTCCACTATACTGGGTCTAGATCTAATAAGATGGGTTACATCATACCTCCACTATACTGGGACTAGATCTAATAAGATGGGTTACATCACACCTCTACTATACTGGGAGTAGATCTAATAAGATGGGTTACATCACACCTCCACTATACTGGGACTAGATCTAATAAGATGGGTTACATCATACCGCCACTATACTGGGACTAGATCTAATAAGATGGGTTAAATCACACCTCCACTATACTGGGACTAGATCTAATAAGATGGGTTACATCATACCTCCACTATACTGGGACTAGATCTAATAAGATGGGTTACATCACACCTCCACTATACTGGGACTAGATCTAATAAGATGGGTTACATCATACCTCCACTATACTGGGACTAGATCTAATAAGATGGGTTACATCATACCTCCACTATACTGGGACTAGATCTAATAAGATGGGTTACATCACACCTCCACTATACTGGGACTAGATCTAATAAGATGGGTTACATCACACCTCCACTATACTGGGACTAGATCTAATAAGATGGGTTACATCATACCTCCACTATACTGGGACTATATCTAATAAGATGGGTTACATCATACCTCCACTATACTGGGACTAGATCTAATAAGATGGGTTACATCATACCTCCACTATACTGGGACTAGATCTAATAAGATGGGTTACATCACACCTCCACTATACTGGGACTAGATCTAATAAGATGGGTTACATCACACCTCCACTGTACTGGGACTAGATCTAATAATATGGGTTACATCACACCTCCACTATACTGGGACTAGATCTAATAAGATGGGTTACATCACACCTCCAATATACTGGGACTAGATCTAATAAGATGGGTTACATCACACCTCCACTATACTGGGACTAGATCTAATAAGATGGGTTACATCATACCTCCACTATACTGGGACTAGATCTAATAAGATGGGTTACATCACACCTCCACTATACTGGGACTAGATCTAATAAGATGGGTTACATCACACCTCCACTATACTGGGACTAGATCTAATAAGATGGGTTACATCATACCTCCACTATACTGGGACTAGATCTAATAAGATGGGTTACATCACACCTCCACTATACTGGGACTAGATCTAATAAGATGGGTTACATCATACCACCACTATACTGGGACTAGATATAATAAGATGGGTTACATCATACCTCCACTATACTGGTACTAGGATCTAATAAGATGGGTTACATCATACCTCCACTATACTGGGACTAGATCTAATAAGACGGGTTACATCGTACCTCCACTATACTGGGACTAGATCTAATAAGACAGGTTACATCATACCTCCACTATACTGGGACTAGATCTAATAAGATGGGTTACATCATACCTCCACTATACTGGGACTAGATCTAATAAGATGGGTTACATCATACCTCCACTATACTGGGACTAGATCTAATAAGATGGGTTACATTATACCTCCACTATACTGGGACTAGATCTAATAAGATGGGTTACATCACACCTCCACTATACTGGGACTAGATCTAATAAGACGGGTTACATCACACCTCCACTATACTGGGACTAGATCTAATAAGATGGGTTACATCATACCTCCACTATACTGGGTCTAGATCTAATAAGATGGGTTACATCATACCTAACTATACTGGGACTAGATCTAATAAGATGGGTTACATCACACCTCCACTATACTGGGACTAGATCTAATAAGATGGGTTACATCACACCTCCACTATACTGGGACTAGATCTAATAAGATGGGTTACATCATAACGCCACTATACTGGGACTAGATCTAATAAGATGGGTTAAATCACACCTCCACTATACTGGGACTAGATCTAATAAGATGGGTTACATCTTACCTCCACTATACTGGGACTAGATCTAATAAGATGGGTTACATCACACCTCCACTATACTGGGACTAGATCTAATAAGATGGGTTACATCACACCTCCACTATACTGGGACTAGATCTAATAAGATGGGTTACATCACACCTCCACTATACTGGGACTAGATCTAATAAGATGGGTTACATCACACCTCCACTATACTGGGACTAGATCTAATAAGATGGGTTACATCATACCGCCACTATACTGGGACTAGATCTAATAAGATGGGTTACATCATACCTCCACTATACTGGGACTAGATCTAATAAGATGGGTTACATCAGACCTCCACTATACTGGGACTAGATCTAATAAGATGGGTTACATCATACCTCCACTATACTGGGACTAGATCTAATAAATGGGTTACATCATACCTCCACTATACTGGGACTAGATCTAATAAGATGGGTTACATCACACCTCCACTATACTGGGACTAGATCTAATAAGATGGGTTACATCATAACTCCACTATACTGGGACTAGATCTAATAAGATGGGTTACATCACACCTCCACTATACTGGGTCTAGATCTAATAAGACGGGTTACATCATACCTCCACTATACTGGGACTAGATCTAATAAGATGGGTTACAACATACCTCCACTATACTGGGACTAGATCTAATAAGACGGGTTACATCATACCTCCACTATACTGGGACTAGATCTAATAAGATGGGTTACATCATACCTCCACTATACTGGGACAAGATCTAATAAGATGGGTTACATCACACCTCCACTATACTGGGACTAGATCTAATAAGATGGGTTACATAACACCTCCACTATACTGGGACTAGATCTAATAAGATGGGTTACATCACACCTCCAGTATACTGGGACTAGATCTAATAAGATGGGTTACATCACACCTCCACTATACTGGGACTAGATCTAATAAGATGGGTTACATCATACCTCCACTATACTGGGTCTTTATCTAATAAGATGGGTTACATCATACCTCCACTATACTGGGACTAGATCTAATAAGATGGGTTACATCACACCTCCACTATACTGGGACTAGATCTAATAAGATGGGTTACATCACACCTCCACTATACTGGGACTAGATCTAATAAGATGGGTTACATCATAACGCCACTATACTGGGACTAGATCTAATAAGATGGGTTACATCACACCTCCGCTATACTGGGACTAGATCTAATAAGATGGGTTAAATCACACCTCCACTATACTGGGACTAGATCTAATAAGATGGGTTACATCACACCTCCAATATACTGGGACTAGATCTAATAAGATGGGTTACATCACACCTCCACTATACTGGGACTAGATCTAATAAGATGGGTTACATCATACCTCCACTATACTGGGACTAGATCTAATAAGATGGGTTACATCACACCTCCACTATACTGGGACTAGATCTAATAAGATGGGTTACATCACACCTCCACTATACTGGGACTAGATCTAATAAGATGGGTTACATCACACCTCCACTATACTGGGACTAGATCTAATAAGATGGGTTACATCATACCTCCACTATACTGGGACTAGATCTAATAAGATGGGTTACATCACACCTCCACTATACTGGGACTAGATCTAATAAGATGGGTTACATCATACCTCCACTATACTGGGACTAGATCTAATAAGATGGGTTACATCACACCTCCACTATACTGGGACTAGATCTAATAAGATGGGTTACATCATACCTCCACTATACTGGGACTAGATCTAATAAGATGGGTTACATCATACCTCCACTATACTGGGACTAGATCTAATAAGATGGGTTACATCACACCTCCACTATACTGGGACTAGATCTAATAAGATGGGTTACATCACACCTCAACTATACTGGGACTAGATCTAATAAGATGGGTTACATCACACCTCCACTATACTGGGACTAGATCTAATAAGATGGGTTAAATCACACCTCCACTATACTGGGACTAGATCTAATAAGATGGGTTACATCACAGCTCCACTATACTGGGACTAGATCTAATAAGACGGGTTACATCACACCTCCACTATACTGGGACTAGAACTAATAAGATGGGTTACATCATACCTCCACTATACTGGGACTAGATCTAATAAGATGGGTTACATCACACCTCCACTATACTGGGACTAGATCTAATAAAGATGGGTTACATCATACCTCCACTATACTGGGACTAGATCTAATAAGGTGGGTTACATCACACCTCCACTATACTTGGACTAGATCTAATATGACAGGTTACATCATACCTCCACTATACTGGGACTATATCTAATAAGATGGGTTACATCATACCTCCACTATACTGGGACTAGATCTAATAAGATGGGTTACATCACACCTCCACTATACTGGGACTAGATCTAATAAGATGGGTTACATCACACCTCCACTATACTGGGACTAGATCTAATAAGATGGGTTACATCACACCTCCACTATACTGGGACTAGATCTAATAAGATGGGTTACATCACACCTCCACTATACTGGGACTAGATCTAATAAGATGGGTTACATCATACCTCCACTATACTGGGTCTAGATCTAATAAGATGGGTTACATCATACATCCACTATACTGGGACTAGATCTAATAAGATGGGTTACATCACACCTCCACTATACTGGGACTAGATCTAATAAGATGGGTTACATCAACTCCACTATACTGGGACTAGATCTAATAAGATGGGTTACATCACACCTCCACTATACTGGGACTAGATCTAATAAGATGGGTTACATCACACCTCCACTATACTGGGACTAGATCTAATAAGATGGGTTACATCACACCTCCACTATACTGGGACTAGATCTAATAAGATGGGTTACATCACACCTCCACTATACTGGGACTAGATCTAATAAGATGGGTTACATCATACCTCCACTATACTGGGACTAGATCTAATAAGATGGGTTACATCACACCTCCACTATACTGGGACTAGATCTAATAAGATGGGTTACATCACACCTCCACTATACTGGGACTAGATCTAATAAGATGGGTTACATCACACCTCCACTATACTGGGACTAGATCTAATAAGATGGGTTACATCACACCTCCACTATACTGGGACTAGATCTAATAAGATGGGTTACATCATCACTCCACTATACTGGGACTAGATCTAATAAGATGGGTTACATCATACCTCCACTATACTGGGACTAGATCTAATAAGATGGGTTACATCACACCTCCACTATACTGGGACTAGATCTAATAAGATGGGTTACATCACACCTCCACTATACTGGGACTAGATCTAATAAGATGGGTTACATCACACCTCCACTATACTGGGACTAGATCTAATAAGATGGGTTACATCACACCTCCACTATACTGGGACTAGATCTAATAAGATGGGTTACATCATACCTCCACTATACTGGGACTAGATCTAATAAGATGGGTTACATCACACCTCCACTATACTGGGACTAGATCTAATAAGATGGGTTACATCATACCTCCACTATACTGGGACTAGATCTAATAAGATGGGTTACATCACAGCTCCACTATACTGGGACTAGATCTAATAAGACGGGTTACATCACACCTCCACTATACTGGGACTATATCTAATAAGATGGGTTACATCATACCTCCACTATACTGGGACTAGATCTAATAAGATGGGTTACATCACACCTCCACTATACTGGGACTAGATCTAATAAGATGGGTTACATCACACCTCCACTATACTTGGACTAGATCTAATAAGACAGGTTACATCATACCTCCACTATACTGGGACTAGATCTAATAAGATGGGTTACATCACACCTCCACTATACTGGGACTAGATCTAATAAGATGGGTTACATCACACCTCCACTATACTGGGACTAGATCTAATAAGATGGGTTACATCACACCTCCACTATACTGGGACTAGATCTAATAATATGGGTTACATCACACCTCCACTATACTGGGACTAGATCTAATAAGATGGGTTACATCACACCTCCACTATACTGGGACTAGATCTAATAAGATGGGTTACATCATACCTCCACTATACTGGGACTAGATCTAATAAGATGGGTTACATCATACCTACACTATACTGGGACTAGATCTAATAAGATGGGTTACATCATCCTCCACTATACTGGGACTAGATCTAATAAGATGGGTTACACCACCTCCACTATACGGGACTAGATCTAATAAGATGGGTTACATCATAACCCACTATACTGGGACTAGATCTAATAAGATGGGTTACATCACACCTCCACTATACTGGGACTAGATCTAATAAGATGGGTTACATCATACCTCCACTATACTGGGACTAGATCTAATAAGATGGGTTACATCACACCTCCACTACACTGGGACTAGATCTAATAAGATGGGTTACATCATACCTCCACTATACTGGGACTAGATCTAATAAGATGGGTTACATCACACCTCCACTATACTGGGACTAGATCTAATAAGATGGGTTACATCACACCTCCACTATACTGGGACTAGATCTAATAAGATGGGTTACATCACACCTCCACTATACTGGGACTAGATCTAATAAGATGGGTTACATCACACCTCCACTATACTGGGACTAGATCTAATAAGATGGGTTACATCACACCTCCACTATACTGGGACTAGATCTAATAAGATGGGTTACATCATACCTCCACTATACTGGGACTAGATCTAATAAGATGGGTTACATCACACCTCCACTATACTGGGACTAGATCTAATAAGATGGGTTACATCATACCTCCACTATACTGGGACTAGATCTAATAAGATGGGTTACATCACACCTCCACTATACTGGGACTAGATCTAATAAGATGGGTTACATCACACCTCCACTATACTGGGACTAGATCTAATAAGATGGGTTACATCACACCTCCACTATACTGGGACTAGATCTAATAAGATGGGTTACATCACACCTCCACTATACTGGGACTAGATCTAATAAGATGGGTTACATCACACCTCCACTATACTGGGACTAGATCTAATAAGATGGGTTACATCACACCTCCACTATACTGGGACTAGATCTAATAAGATGGGTTACATCACACCTCCACTATACTGGGACTAGATCTAATAAGATGGGTTACATCACACCTCCACTATACTGGGACTAGATCTAATAAGACGGGTTACATCACACCTCCACTATACTGGGACTAGATCTAATAAGATGGGTTACATCACACCTCCACTATACTGGGACTAGATCTAATAAGATGGGTTACATCACACCTCCACTATACTGGGACTAGATCTAATAAGATGGGTTACATCACACCTCCACTATACTGGGACTAGATCTAATAAGACGGGTTACATCATACCTCCACTATACTGGGACTAGATCTAATAAGATGGGTTACATCATACCTCCACTATACTGGGACTAGATCTAATAAGATGGGTTACATCACACCTCCACTATACTGGGACTAGATCTAATAAGATGGGTTACATCACACCTCCACTATACTGGGACTAGATCTAATAAGATGGGTTACATCACACCTCCACTATACTGGGACTAGATCTAATAAGATGGGTTACATCACACCTCCACTATACTGGGACTAGATCTAATAAGATGGGTTACATCATACCTCCACTATACTGGGTCTAGATCTAATAAGATGGGTTACATCACACCTCCACTATACTGGGACTAGATCTAATAAGATGGGTTACATCACACCTCCACTATACTGGGGCTAGATCTAATAAGATGGGTTACATCACACCTCCACTATACTGGGACTAGATCTAATAAGATGGGTTACATCATAACGCCACTATACTGGGACTAGATCTAATAAGATGGGTTACATCACACCTCCACTATACTGGGACTAGATCTAATAAGATGGGTTACATCATACCTCCACTATACTGGGACTAGATCTAATAAGATGGGTTACATCACACCTCCACTATACTGGGACTAGATCTAATAAGATGGGTTACATCACACCTCCACTATACTGGGACTAGATCTAATAAGATGGGTTACATCACACCTCCACTATACTGGGACTAGATCTAATAAGATGGGTTACATCACACCTCCACTATACTGGGACTAGATCTAATAAGATGGGTTACATCACACCTCCACTATACTGGGACTAGATCTAATAAGATGGCTTACATCACACCTCCACTATACTGGGACTAGATCTAATAAGATGGGTTACATCACACCTCCACTATACTGGGACTAGATCTAATAAGATGGGTTACATCATACCTCCACTATACTGGGACTAGATCTAATAAGATGGGTTACATCATACCTCCACTATACTGGGACTAGATCTAATAAGATGGGTTACATCACACCTCCACTATACTGGGACTAGATCTAATAAGATGGGTTACATCACACCTCCACTATACTGGGACTAGGATCTAATAAGATGGGTTACATCATACCTCCACTATACTGGGACTAGATCTAATAAGACGGGTTACATCATACCTCCACTATACTGGGACTAGATCTAATAAGATGGGTTACATCACACCTCCACTATACTGGGACTAGATCTAATAAGATGGGTTACATCATACCTCCACTATACTGGGACTAGATCTAATAAGATGGGTTACATCACACCTCCACTATACTGGGACTAGATCTAATAAGATGGGTTACATCACACCTCCACTATACTGGGACTAGATCTAATAAGATGGGTTACATCACACCTCCACTATACTGGGACTAGATCTAATAAGATGGGTTACATCACACCTCCACTATACTGGGACTAGATCTAATAAGATGGGTTACATCACACCTCCACTATACTGGGACTAGATCTAATAAGATGGGTTACATCATACCTCCACTATACTGGGACTAGATCTAATAAGATGGGTTACATCACACCTCCACTATACTGGGACTAGATCTAATAAGATGGGTTACATCATACCTCCACTATACTGGGACTAGATCTAATAAGATGGGTTACATCACACCTCCACTATACTGGGACTAGATCTAATAAGATGGGTTACATCACACCTCCACTATACTGGGACTAGATCTAATAAGATGGGTTACATCACACCTCCACTATACTGGGACTAGATCTAATAAGATGGGTTACATCACACCTCCACTATACTGGGACTAGATCTAATAAGATGGGTTACATCACACCTCCACTATACTGGGACTAGATCTAATAAGATGGGTTACATCATACCTCCACTATACTGGGACTAGATCTAATAAGATGGGTTACATCATACCTCCACTATACTGGGACTAGATCTAATAAGATGGGTTGCATCACACCTCCACTATACTGGGACTAGATCTAATAAGATGGGTTACATCACACCTCCACTATACTGGGACTAGATCTAATAAGATGGGTTACATCACACCTCCACTATACTGGGACTAGATCTAATAAGATGGGTTACATCACACCTCCACTATACTGGGACTAGATCTAATAAGATGGGTTACATCACACCTCCACTATACTGGGACTAGATCTAATAAGATGGGTTACATCATACCTCCACTATACTGGGACTAGATCTAATAAGATGGGTTACATCACACCTCCACTATACTGGGACTAGATCTAATAAGATGGGTTACATCATACCTCCACTATACTGGGACTAGATCTAATAAGATGGGTTACATCATCACCTCCACTATACTGGGACTAGATCTAATAAGATGGGTTACATCACACCTCCACTATACTGGGACTAGATCTAATAAGATGGGTTACATCACACCTCCACTATACTGGGACTAGATCTAATAAGATGGGTTACATCACACCTCCACTATACTGGGACTAGATCTAATAAGATGGGTTACATCACACCTCCACTATACTGGGACTAGATCTAATAAGATGGGTTACATCACACCTCCACTATACTGGGACTAGATCTAATAAGACGGGTTACATCACACCTCACTATACTGGGACTAGATCTAATAAGATGGGTTACATCATACCTCCACTATACTGGGACTAGATCTAATAAGATGGGTTACATCATCACCTCCACTATACTGGGACTAGATCTAATAAGATGGGTTACATCACACCTCCACTATACTGGGACTAGATCTAATAAGATGGGTTACATCATACACCTCCACTATACTGGGACTAGATCTAATAAGATGGGTTACATCACACCTCCACTATACTGGGACTAGATCTAATAAGATGGGTTACATCATACCTCCACTATACTGGGACTAGATCTAATAAGATGGGTTACATCACACCTCCACTATACTGGGACTAGATCTAATAAGATGGGTTACATCACACCTCCACTATACTGGGACTAGATCTAATAAGATGGGGTTACATCACACCTCCACTATACTGGGACTAGATCTAATAAGACGGGTTACATCACACCTCCACTATACTGGGACTAGATCTAATAAGATGGGTTACATCATACCTCCACTATACTGGGACTAGATCTAATAAGATGGGTTACATCATACATCCATACTATACTGGGACTAGATCTAATAAGATGGGTTACATCACACCTCCACTATACTGGGAGTAGATCTAATAAGATGGGTTACATCACACCTCCACTATACTGGGACTAGATCTAATAAGATGGGTTACATCACACCTCCACTATACTGGGACTAGATCTAATAAGATGGGTTACATCACACCTCCCACTATACTGGGACTAGATCTAATAAGATGGGTTACATCATACCTCCACTATACTGGGACTAGATCTAATAAGACAGGTTACATCACACTCCACTATACTGGGACTAGATCTAATAAGATGGGTTACATCATACCTCCACTATACTGGGACTAGATCTAATAAGATGGGTTACATCACACCTCCACTATACTGGGACTAGATCTAATAAGATGGGTTACATCACACCTCCACTATACTGGGACTAGATCTAATAAGATGGGTTACATCACACCTCCACTATACTGGGACTAGATCTAATAAGATGGGTTACATCACACCTCCACTATACTGGGACTAGATCTAATAAGATGGGTTACATCATACCTCCACTATACTGGGACTAGATCTAATAAGATGGGTTACATCATACCTCCACTATACTGGGACTAGATCTAATAAGATGGGTTACATCACACCTCCACTATACTGGGACTAGATCTAATAAGATGGGTTACATCATACCTCCACTATACTGGGACTAGATCTAATAAGATGGGTTACATCACACCTCCACTATACTGGGACTAGATCTAATAAGATGGGTTACATCACACCTCCACTATACTGGGACTAGATCTAATAAGATGGGTTACATCACACCTCCACTATACTGGGACTAGATCTAATAAGATGGGTTACATCACACCTCCACTATACTGGGACTAGATCTAATAAGATGGGTTACATCACACCTCCACTATACTGGGACTAGATCTAATAAGATGGGTTACATCACACCTCCACTATACTGGGACTAGATCTAATAAGATGGGTTACATCATACCTCCACTATACTGGGACTAGATCTAATAAGATGGGTTACATCATACCTCCACTATACTGGGACTAGATCTAATAAGATGGGTTACATCATACCTCCACTATACTGGGACTAGATCTAATAAGATGGGTTACATCATACCTCCACTATACTTGGACTAGATCTAATAAGACGGGTTACATCACACCTCCACTATACTGGGACTAGATCTAATAAGATGGGTTACATCATACCTCCACTATACTGGGACTAGATCTAATAAGATGGGTTACATCACACCTCCACTATACTGGGACTAGATCTAATAAGATGGGTTACATCACACCTCCACTATACTGGGACTAGATCTAATAAGATGGGTTACATCACACCTCCACTATACTGTGACTAGATCTAATAAGATGGGTTACATCACACCTCCACTATACTGGGACTAGATCTAATAAGATTGGTTACATCATACCTCCACTATACTGGGTCTAGATCTAATAAGATGGGTTACATCATACCTACACTATACTGGGACTAGATCTAATAAGATGGGTTACATCACACCTCTACTATACTGGGAGTAGATCTAATAAGATGGGTTGCATCACACCCTCCACTATACTGGGACTAGATCTAATAAGATGGGTTACATCATAACGCCACTATACTGGGACTAGATCTAATAAGATGGGTTAAATCACACCTCCACTATACTGGGACTAGATCTAATAAGATGGGTTACATCATACCTCCACTATACTGGGACTAGATCTAATAAGATGGGTTACATCACACCTCCACTATACTGGGACTAGATCTAATAAGATGGGTTACATCACACCTCCACTATACTGGGACTAGATCTAATAAGATGGGTTACATCATACCTCCACTATACTGGGACTAGATCTAATAAGATGGGTTACATCACACCTCCACTATACTGGGACTAGATCTAATAAGATGGGTTACATCATACCTCCACTATACTGGGACTAGATCTAATAAGATGGGTTACATCATAACCTCCACTATACTGGGACTAGATCTAATAAGATGGCTTACATCATACCTCCACTATACTGGGACTAGATCTAATAAGATGGGTTACATCACACCTCCACTATACTGGGACTAGATCTAATAAGATGGGTTACATCATACCTCCACTATACTGGGACTAGATCTAATAAGATGGGTTACATCATACCTCCACTATACTGGGACTAGATCTAATAAGATGGGTTACATCATACCTCCACTATACTGGGACTAGATCTAATAAGACGGGTTACATCATACCTCCACTATACTGGGACTAGATCTAATAAGATGGGTTACATCATACCTCCACTATACTGGGACTAGATCTAATAAGACGGGTTACATCACACCTCCACTATACTGGGACTAGATCTAATAAGATGGGTTACATCACACCTCCACTATACTGGGACTAGATCTAATAAGATGGGTTACATCACACCTCAACTATACTGGGACTAGATCTAATAAGATGGGTTACATCACACCTCCACTATACTGGGACTAGATCTAATAAGATGGGTTACATCACACCTCCACTATACTGGGACTAGATCTAATAAGATGGGTTACATCACACCTCCACTATACTGGGACTAGATCTAATAAGATGGGTTACATCACACCTCCACTATACTGGGACTAGATCTAATAAGATGGGTTACATCACAGCTCCACTATACTGGGACTAGATCGAATAAGACGGGTTACATCACACCTCCACTATACTGGGACTAGATCTAATAAGATGGGTTACATCACACCTCCACTATACTGGGACTAGATCTAATAAGATGGGTTACATCACACCTCCACTATACTGGGACTAGATCTAATAAGATGGGTTACATCACACCTCCACTATACTGGGACTAGATCTAATAAGATGGGTTACATCATACCTCCACTATACTGGGACTAGATCTAATAAGATGGGTTACATCACACCTCCACTATACTGGGACTAGATCTAATAAGACGGGTTACATCACACCTCCACTATACTGGGACTAGATCTAATAAGATGGGTTACATCACACCTCCACTATACTGGGACTAGATCTAATAAGACGGGTTACATCATACCTCCACTATACTGGGACTAGATCTAATAAGATGGGTTACATCACACCTCCACTATACTGGGACTAGATCTAATAAGATGGGTTACATCACACCTCCACTATACTGGGACTAGATCTAATAAGATGGGTTACATCACACCTCCACTATACTGGGACTAGATCTAATAAGATGGGTTACATCATACCTCCACTATACTGGGACTAGATCTAATAAGATGGGTTACATCACACCTCCACTATACTGGGACTAGATCTAATAAGATGGGTTACATCACACCTCCACTATACTGGGACTAGATCTAATAAGATGGGTTACATCATACCTCCACTATACTGGGACTAGATCTAATAAGATGGGTTACATCACACCTCCACTATACTGGGACTAGATCTAATAAGATGGGTTACATCATACCTCCACTATACTGGGACTAGATCTAATAAGATGGGTTACATCACACCTCCACTATACTGGGACTAGATCTAATAAGATGGGTTACATCACACCTCCACTATACTGGGACTAGATCTAATAAGATGGGTTACATCACACCTCCACTATACTGGGACAAGATCTAATAAGATGGGTTACATCATACCTCCACTATTCTGGGACTAGATCTAATAAGACGGGTTACATCACACCTCCACTATACTGGGACTAGATCTAATAAAATGTGTTACATCATACCTCCACTATACTGGGACTAGGATCTAATAAGATGGGTTACATCATACCTCCACTATACTGGGACTAGATCTAATAAGACGGGTTACATCATACCTCCACTATACTGGGACTAGATCTAATAAGACGGGTTACATCATACCTCCACTATACTGGGACTAGATCTAATAAGATGGGTTGCATCATACCTCCATTATACTGGGACTAGATCTAATAAGATGGGTTACATCACACCTCCACTATACTGGGACTAGATCTAATAAGATGGGTTACATCACACCTCCGCTATACTGGGACTAGATCTAATAAGATGGGTTACATCACACCTCCACTATACTGGGACTAGATCTAATAAGATGGGTTACATCATACCTCCACTATACTGGGACTAGATCTAATAAGATGGGTTACATCACACCTCCACTATACTGGGACTAGATCTAATAAGATGGGTTACATCACACCTCCACTATACTGGGACTAGATCTAATAAGATGGGTTACATCACACCTCCACTATACTGGGACTAGATCTAATAAGATGGGTTACATCACACCTCCACTATACTGGGACTAGATCTAATAAGATGGGTTACATCACACCTCCACTATACTGGGACTAGATCTAATAAGATGGGTTACATCACACCTCCACTATACTGGGACTAGATCTAATAAGATGGGTTACATCACACCTCCACTATACTGGGACTAGATCTAATAAGATGGGTTACATCATACCTCCACTATACTGGGACTAGATCTAATAAGATGGGTTACATCACACCTCCACTATACTGGGACTAGATCTAATAAGATGGGTTACATCACACCTCCACTATACTGGGACTAGATCTAATAAGATGGGTTACATCACACCTCCACTATACTGGGACTAGATCTAATAAGATGGGTTACATCACACCTCCACTATACTGGGACTAGATCTAATAAGATGGGTTACATCATACCTCCACTATACTGGGACTAGATCTAATAAGATGGGTTACATCACACCTCCACTATACTGGGACTAGATCTAATAAGATGGGTTACATCACACCTCCACTATACTGGGACTAGATCTAATAAGATGGGTTACATCATACCTCCACTATACTGGGACTAGATCTAATAAGACGGGTTACATCATAAGATCACACCTCCACTATACTGGGACTAGATCTAATAAGATGGGTTACATCACACCTCCACTATCCTGGGACTAGATCTAATAAGATGGGTTACATCATACCTCCACTATACTGGGACTAGATCTAATAAGATGGGTTACATCACACCTCCACTATACTGGGACTAGATCTAATAAGATGGGTTACATCATACCTCCACTATACTGGGACTAGATCTAATAAGATGGGTTACATCACACCTCCACTATACTGGGACTAGATCTAATAAGATGGGTTACATCACACCTCCACTATACTGGGACTAGATCTAATAAGATGGGTTACATCACACCTCCACTATACTGGGACTAGATCTAATAAGATGGGTTACATCATACCTCCACTATACTGGGACTAGATCTAATAAGATGGGTTACATCATACCTCCACTATACTGGGACTAGATCTAATAAGATGGGTTACATCACACCTCCACTATACTGGGACTAGATCTAATAAGATGGGTTACATCACACCTCCACTATACTGGGACTAGATCTAATAAGATGGGTTACATCACACCTCCACTATACTGGGACTAGATCTAATAAGATGGGTTACATCACACCTCCACTATACTGGGACTAGATCTAATAAGATGGGTTACATCACACCTCCACTATACTGGGACTAGATCTAATAAGATGGGTTACATCATACCTCCACTATACTGGGACTAGATCTAATAAGATGGGTTACATCATACCTCCACTATACTGGGACTAGATCTAATAAGATGGGTTACATCACACCTCCACTATACTGGGACTAGATCTAATAAGATGGGTTACATCACACCTCCACTATACTGGGACTAGATCTAATAAGATGGGTTACATCACACCTCCACTATACTGGGACTAGATCTAATAAGACAGGGTTACATCATACCTCCACTATACTGGGACTAGATCTAATAAGATGGGTTACATCACACCTCCACTATACTGGGACTAGATCTAATAAGATGGGTTACATCACACCTCCACTATACTGGGACTAGATCTAATAAGATGGGTTACATCACACCTCCACTATACTGGGACTAGATCTAATAAGATGGGTTACATCACACCTCCACTATACTGGGACTAGATGTAATAAGATGGGTTACATCACACCTCCACTATACTGGGACTAGATCTAATAAGATGGGTTACATCACACCTCCACTATACTTGGACTAGATCTAATAAGATGGGTTACATCATACCTCCACTATACTGGGACTAGATCTAATAAGATGGGTTACATCACACCTCCACTATACTGGGACTAGATCTAATAAGATGGGTTACATCACACCTCCACTATACTGGGACTAGATCTAATAAGATGGGTTACATCACACCGCCACTATACTGGGACTAGATCTAATAAGATGGGTTACATCACACCTCCACTATACTGGGACTAGATCTAATAAGATGGGTTACATCACACCTCCACTATACTGGGACTAGATCTAATAAGATGGGTTACATCACACCTCAACTATACTGGGACTAGATCTAATAAGATGGGTTACATCATACCTATACTATACTGGGACTAGATCTAATAAGATGGGTTACATCACACCTCCACTATACTGGGACTAGATCTAATAAGATGGGTTACATCACACCTCCACTATACTGGGACTAGATCTAATAAGATGGGTTACATCACACCTCCACTATACTGGGACTAGATCTAATAAGATGGGTTACATCACACCTCCACTATACTGGGACTAGATCTAATAAGATGGGTTACATCCTGGGACTAGATCTAATAAGATGGGTTACATCCACCTCCACTATACTGGGACTAGATCTAATAAGATGGGTTACATCATACCTCCACTATACTGGGACTAGATCTAATAAGATGGGTTACATCATACCTCCACTATACTGGGACTAGATCTAATAAGATGGGTTACATCACACCTCCACTATACTGGGACTAGATCTAATAAGATGGGTTACATCACACCTCCACAATACTGGGAATATGTTAGGCCTACTGCTGCTAGGTAGCTCTCTCTCTGCTCTCTCCCTCCCCTCTGTCTGTCCTTGATTGCAGGAGTGAAGTCTGGTGTGCGGGAGTCAGGGTTCCATCTGCAGCTCATTCACCATAATCACCTCAGCCTTTAAGACCCGGTCAAACTTTCCACTCATCGTCAGATCATAGTCAAGACGACCATGTTAGTCTCGCTGCCGACTCAACCTGTTTATTTTTGCTCTTTGTGTTTTGGCCTGTTCTATTTACTTTTTCTCCTGTGCCACAGATATTTGGAACCTGACTCCTGCCTCCGCTTCACTCCTGCCACCACCATCCTGCTCTCCACTACCGGACCTCTCTTTTGGACTCACCACGGACACTAGGACATTACGGTACCACACCTGCCCTGACCTGGATCTGTTACCCTCCCTGTAACCTGGACTTGCTCTTCCCCTATTATTGGAAACCTGGACTATTGAACATTTTAAATAAACCTGTTAACCCTTCTCTGGCTTGGTGTACTTGTCTGCATTTGGGTTCTAATACTGGTAAATCATAACAGTATGATCTGACCATCATGAACCCAGCAGACAGTAGCTTGGATACCACCCCAGAGTGCACTCAAATTTGGACTGCCATAGCCAATCAGGGCATTTTACTTGGCCAACATGATACCCTGTTTAAGACGATTGCTGAGGACAGTCAGGTGCTGCTTAATCAGGTTCAATTACTCACCAATCAAGTGTCTGCCCTTACTACCCCTTCAGCCCAGATCAGAGAGCCTTTTGTTCCTGCTCCAGAGCGCTATGACGGGAACATGGGAACCTGTGGCGATTTTTTGACTCAATGCTCGTTAGTGTTTGAACAACAGCCCCTCACCTACGCCTCAGAAAGAGCCCGTGTTGCCTACCTTATCAACTCTACTAGCGGTTCCGCTCGTGCCTGGGGATCCGCGGTCTGGGAGAGTCAGTCGGACATTTGCAACGCTTACGTTGCCTTCACCACTGAGATGAGGAAGGTTTTTGACCACCCCGTACGAGGCAAGGAGGCTGCGAAACGGTTGTTTTCTCTTCGGCAGGGGGCTCGCAGTGTGGCGGAGATGGCAGTGGAGTTTCGGACTTTAGCAGCAGTGAGTGGTTGGAATGACGAGGCATTACAAGGAGTGTTCATCAATGCTTTGTCTGAGACTTTAAAAGATGAATTGGTGTCATATGATGAATCGCCTACGCTGGATAATCTTATTTCACTCACCATCAGGTTGGATAATCGGATTCGGGAGCGCCGCCGGGAGAGGAGTGTTAGTTCCAAGCAACCTGTCTGTCATCAACAAACTCCTCCCCGCATCTTCCCTACGGAGAAAGCCGTGTCTTCCCGAGTCGATACGAGGAGCACTGAACCCGAAGCCATGGAGGTGGGTCATGCACGGTTGTCCTCAGAGGAGCGTGCACGTCGCATTCAGGCTCGGGTCTGCCTGTATTGTGGAGAAGCTGGTCATTTCGTTCCTTCCTGCCCAGTTCGTCCGGGGAAAAGGGCCGGCTCATCATTAATGGGAGAAGTTTTGGTGAGCCGAGCAGCGGATTCTTCCTCTTCTCCCCGCATTCTGCTCCAGGCATCCCTCCAGTGGCAGTTCCAGAATCTCTCTGTTAGTGCGCTGATTGACTCTGGTGCAGACGAAAGCTTTTGGATAGAGAGTGGGCTCAACAAATGGATTTGGAGACTGTTCCTATGGACTGTCCGCTGCAGGCTAAGGGTCTGAATGGACAATTGTTGACCCATATTACCCATCAGACTGTTCCTGTTTGTCTTAGAGTGTCGGGAAATCATCAGGAGAACATTCAATTCCATATTATCGACTGCCCACAGACCCCTCTGGTCCTTGGTATCCCCTGGCTCATAAGACACAATCCACACATTGATTGGGTGACAGGTAGAATTGTTTCATGGAGCACATTTTGTCATGTGAATTGTTTGTGTTCTGCTCTGACTCCTGCCAGTACTGTGCCTCGACCTCCACTGGAGTCCATGGATCTTTCTAATGTTCCTGACGTGTATCATGACCTGGCATCCGTTTTCTGCAAACACAGAGCTACTTCTCTTCCTCCTCACCGGCCTTACGACTGTGCCATTGACCTCCAGCCAGGAGCCCCGCTCCCCAGCAGTCGCCTGTACAATCTCTCCCGGCCGGAGACGGAGGCTATGGAGAACTACATTCGGGACTCCTTGGCGGCAGGTATTATGCGTCCTTCCTCGTCACCTGTAGGAGCGGGATTCTTTTTTGTTGCTAAGAAGGATAAGACCCTCAGACCCTGTATTGATTACCGTGGACTTAACAACATCACCATTAAGAACAAGTATTCTCTGCCTTTGATTAATTCTGCTTTTCCCCTCCTTCATGGTGCTACCATCTTTACAAAACTGGATCTACGAAATGCGTATCACCTGGTGCGCATTCGTAAAGGTGATGAATGGAAGACTGCCTTCAACACACCCTTGGGACATTTTGAGTATCTGGTTATGCCTTTTGGGTTGTCTAATGCCCCTGCTGTTTTTCAGGCACTAGTCAATGATGTCCTTCGGGACATGTTGAATCGGTTTGTTTTTGTCTATCTGGATGATATCTTGATTTTCTCAGAGTCCTCCCAGGAACATGAACTGCATGTGCGCCAGGTGTTGCAAAGGTTGTTGGAGAACAAACTGTTTGTGAAGATGGAGAAATGTGAATTTCATGTGTCTGAGACCTCTTTTTGGGTTACATCATCGCTCAGGGGGAGTTGCGGATGGACCCAGCTAAGATCTCTGCTGTCACGGACTGGCCAGCCCCCTCTACCCGCAAAACAACTTCAACGATTTCTGGGGTTTGCGAACTTCTATAGGAGGTTCATCAAGGACTACAGCCGCATTGCGGCGCCACTCACCGCTCTCACCTCCATCTCACGACCGTTCGCTTGGAATGAAGGGGGCCGAATCAGCGTTCGAAGAACTGAAACATCGCTTCGCCTCGGCTCCCATTCTGATGCAGCCGGACCCCGACCGCCAGTTTGTCGTGGAGGTGGATGCATCCGACACTGGGGTAGGTGCGGTGTTGTCACAGCGTTCTCCTGAAGATAACAAACTGCATCCCTGTGCTTTTCTCTCAAGGAAACTTTCTCAGGCAGAGAGGAATTATGATGTTGGCAATCGTGAACTGCTTGCCGTTAAGCTGGCTCTCGAGGAGTGGCGACATTGGTTGGAGGGGGCGGAACAACCCTTCATCGTTTGGACGGATCATAAGAATCTGGCTTACCTCCAGTCAGCGAAGCAGCTCAACCCCCGTCAAGCCAGGTGGGCACTATTTTTTGGGAGATTCAATTTTTCTCTGTCTTACCGTCCTGGGTCACGCAACGTCAAGCCTGACGCCCTGTCTCGTGTTCATTCGGCTGTTGATACTGGTAGTAACCCTGAACCCATTTTGCCTCCTACCTGCAGTATTGCGGTCGTCACATGTGACATCGAGGGGATTGTTAGACAGGCTCAACATCATCAAGCTGACCCTGGGAGGGGTCCTCCTAACCGGATGTTTGTCCCTGAGTCTGCTCGCTCCCAGGTACTTCAGTGGGCTCACTCGTCTCCCCTTACCTGTCACCCTGGAGTTTCGCGGACCCTTGACTTTGTGCGACGGAAGTTCTGGTGGGCCACGATGGAGGCGGACACTCGAGCCTTCATTGCTGCTTGTACGGTATGTGCACGAAGTAAGAACTCCACCCAGGCCAGAGCTGGTCATCTACGACCTCTACCTATACCCAGCCGGCCCTGGTCGCATATCGCTATGGATTTTGTCACTGGACTTCCCCCTCGTCTGGAAAGACTGTAATTCTTACGGTGATTGATCGTTTTTCTAAGTTCGCTCATTTTTGGCCCTACCTAAACTGCCCACTGCCAGAGAGACGGCTGATATTTTGGTTGAACATGTGTTCCGCTCTCATGGTCTACCCACGGATATTGTCTCTGACAGGGGTCCCCAGTTTGTCTCCCAGGTGTGGAAAGCTTTCTGTAAAGCTTTGGGCATTACATCCAGCCTGTCCTCTGGATATCACCCCCAGACCAACGGGCAAGCCGAGAGAGCGAACCAGGAGATGGAGACCGCTCTTCGCTGTGTCACAGGGTCTAACCCTGGGTCATGGAGCTCCATGCTCCCCTGGGTGGAATATGCTCATAACACCTTGACTAACGCTTCCTCTGGTTTGTCTCCTTTTCTGTGTGCTCTGGGTTATCAACCTCCCTTGTTCCCTTCTCAAGAGAGGGAACTGGCGGTACCCTCGGTGCAGTCCCACATGCGCCGCCGCTTCAAGGTCTGGAGGAAGGCCAGGGTAGCTCTGTCCCGAGCTTCGGCGTACATGCAGAGGCAAGCCAACCGTCACCGGTCCCAGGCTCCCGGTTACTCTCCTGGTCAAGAGGTATGGCTGAAGTCACGGGACCTTCCATTGAAGGTGGAGTCTAAGAAGATGGCGCCTCGTTTTATAGGACCGTTCAAGATACTGTCTATTGTTAACCCTTGCGCGGTTAAGCTACAGCTTCCTGCCTCCCTACGGGTTCATTCCACCTTTCATGTTTCCCAGATTAAGCCTGTGTCGGTTAGCCCTCTGTGCCCGCCCTCTCGTCCCCTCCTCCGCCCAGGATCGTGGGTGGGGGTCCGGTCTACACTGTCCGGCGACTTCTGGATGTTCGCCGCCGGGGTCGTGGTTTCCAGTACCTGGTGGATTGGGAGGGTTATGGTCCTGAGGAACGTTCCTGGGTGCCCAGGAGCTTCATTGTGGATCCTGCTCTGGTCCGAGAGTTTCATAGGTTACATCCCGATAAACCCGTCGGCCGCCAGGTGGCGTCCGTAGAGGGGGGTACTGTTAGGCCTACTGCTGCTAGGTAGCTCTCTCTCTGCTCTCTCCCTCCCCTCTGTCTGTCCTTGATTGCAGGAGTGAAGTCTGGTGTGCGGGAGTCAGGGTTCCAGCTGCAGCTCATTCACCATAATCACCTCAGCCTTTAAGACCCGGTCAAACTTTCCACTCATCGTCAGATCATAGTCAAGACGACCATGTTAGTCTCGCTGCCGACTCAACCTGTTTATTTTTGCTCTTTGTGTTTTGGCCTGTTCTATTTACTTTTTCTCCTGTGCCACAGATATTTGGAACCTGACTCCTGCCTCCGCTTCACTCCTGCCACCACCATCCTGCTCTCCACTACCGGACCTCTCTTTTGGACTCACCACGGACACTAGGACATTACGGTACCACACCTGCCCTGACCTGGATCTGTTACCCTCCCTGTAACCTGGACTTGCTCTTCCCCTATTATTGGAAACCTGGACTATTGAACATTTTAAATAAACCTGTTAACCCTTCTCTGGCTTGGTGTACTTGTCTGCATTTGGGTTCTAATACTGGTAAATCATAACAGAATAGAACTAATATGATGGGTTACATCACACCTCCACTATACTGGGACTAGATATAATAAGATGGGTTACATCATACCTCCACTATACTGGGACTAGATCTAATAAGATGGGTTATATCATACCTCCACTATACTGGGACTAAATCTAATAAGATGGGTTACATCACACCTCCACTATACTGGGACTAGATCTAATAAGATGGGTTACATCACACCTCCACTATACTGGGACTAGATCTAATAAGATGGGTTACATCACACCTCCAATATACTGGGACTAGATCTAATAAGATGGGTTACATCACACCTCCACTATACTGGGACTAGATCTAATAAGATGGGTTACATCATACCTCCACTATACTGGGACTAGATCTAATAAGATGGGTTACATCACACCTCCACTATACTGGGACTAGATCTAATAAGATGGGTTACATCACACCTCCACTATACTGGGACTAGAACTAATAAGATGGGTTACATCACACCTCCACTATACTGGGACTAGATCTAATAAGATGGGTTACATCATACCTCCACTATACTGGGACTAGATCTAATAAGATGGGTTACATCATACCTCCACTATACTGGGACTAGATCTAATAAGATGGGTTGCATCACACCTCCACTATACTGGGACTAGATCTAATAAGATGGGTTACATCACACCTCCACTATACTGGGACTAGATCTAATAAGATGGGTTACATCACACCTCCAATATACTGGGACTAGATCTAATAAGATGGGTTACATCACACCTCCACTATACTGGGACTAGATCTAATAAGATGGGTTACATCATACCTCCACTATACTGGGACTAGATCTAATAAGATGGGTTACATCACACCTCCACTATACTGGGACTAGATCTAATAAGATGGGTTACATCACACCTCCACTATACTGGGACTAGATCTAATAAGATGGGTTACATCATACCTCCACTATACTGGGACTAGATCTAATAAGATAGGTTACATCATACCTCCACTATACTGGGACTAGATCTAATAAGATGGGTTACATCATACCTCCATAATACTGGGACTAGATCTAATAAGATGGGTTACATCATACCTCCACTATACTGGGACTAGATCTAATAAGATGGGTTACATCATACCTCCACTATACTTGGACTAGATCTAATAAGACAGGTTACATCATACCTCCACTATACTGGGACAAATCTAATAAGATGGGTTACATCATACCTCCACTATACTGGGACTAGATCTAATAAGATGGGTTACATCACACCTCCACTATACTGGGACTAGATCTAATAAGATGGGTTACATCACACCTCAACTATACTGGGACTAGATCTAATAAGATGGGTTAAATCACACCTCCACTATACTGGGACTAGATCTAATAAGATGGGTTACATCATACCTCCACTATACTGGGACTAGATCTAATAAGATGGGTTACATCATAACGCCACTATACTGGGACTAGATCTAATAAGATGGGTTAAATCACACCTCCACTATACTGGGACTAGATCTAATAAGATGGGTTACATCTTACCTCCACTATTCTGGGACTAGATCTAATAAGATGGGTTACATCACACCTCCACTATACTGGGACTAGATCTAATAAGATGGGTTACATCACACCTCCACTATACTGGGACTAGATCTAATAAGATGGGTTACATCATACCTCCACTATACTGGGACTAGATCTAATAAGATGGGTTACATCACACCTCCACTATACTGGGACTAGATCTAATAAGATGGGTTACATCATACCTCATCTATACTGGGACTAGATCTAATAAGATGGGTTACATTATAACGCCACTTTACTGGGACTAGATCTAATAAGATGGCTTACATCATACCTCCACTATACTGGGACTAGATCTAATAAGATGGGTTACATCACACCTCCACTATACTGGGACTAGATCTAATAAGATGGGTTACATCATACCTCCACTATACTGGGACTAGATCTAATAAGATGGGTTACATCATACCTCCACTATACTGGGACTAGATCTAATAAGATGGGTTACATCACACCTCCACTATACTGGGACTAGATCTAATAAGATGGGTTACATCATACCTCCACTATACTGGGATTAGATCTAATAAGATGGGTTACATCACACCTCCTCTATACTGGGTCTAGATCTAATAAGACGGGTTACATCATACCTCCACTATACTGGGACTATATCTAATAAGATGGGTTACAACATACCTCCACTATACTGGGACTAGATCTAATAAGGTGGGTTACATCACACCTCCACTATACTTGGACTAGATCTAATAAGACAGGTTACATCATACCTCCACTATACTGGGACTAGATCTAATAAGATGGGTTACATCATACCTCCACTATACTGGGACTAGATCTAATAAGATGGGTTACATCACACCTCCACTATACTGGGACTAGATCTAATAAGATGGGTTACATCACACCTCCACTATACTGGGACTAGATCTAATAAGATGGGTTACATCACACCTCCACTATACTGGGACTAGATGTAATAAGATGGGTTACATCACACTTCCACTATACTGGGACTAGATCTAATAAGATGGGTTACATCATACCTCCACTATACTGGGTCTAGATCTAATAAGATGGGTTACATCATACCTATACTATACTGGGACTAGATCTAATAAGATGGGTTACATCACACCTCTACTATACTGGGAGTAGATCTAATAAGATGGGTTACATCACACCTCACCTATACTGGGACTAGATCTAATAAGATGGGTTACATCATAACGCCACTATACTGGGACTAGATCTAATAAGATGGGTTAAATCACACCTCCACTATACTGGGACTAGATCTAATAAGATGGGTTACATCTTACCTCCACTATACTGGGACTAGATCTAATAAGATGGGTTACATCACACCTCCACTATACTGGGACTAGATCTAATAAGATGGGTTACATCATACCTCCACTATACTGGGACTAGATCTAATAAGATGGGTTACATCATACCTCCACTATACTGGGACTAGATCTAATAAGATGGGTTACATCACACCTCCACTATACTGGGACTAGATCTAATAAGATGGGTTACATCACACCTCCACTATACTGGGAATAGAACTAATAAGATGGGTTACATCACACCTCCACTATACTGGGACTAGATCTAATAAGATGGGTTACATCATACCTCCACTATACTGGGACTAGATCTAATAAGATGGGTTATATCATACCTCCACTATACTGGGACTAGATCTAATAAGATGGGTTACATCACACCTCCACTATACTGGGACTAGATCTAATAAGATGGGTTACATCACACCTCCACTATACTGGGACCAGATCTAATAAGATGGGTTACATCACACCTCCAATATACTGGGACTAGATCTAATAAGATGGGTTACATCACACCTCCACTATACTGGGACTAGATCTAATAAGATGGGTTACATCATACCTCCACTATACTGGGACTAGATCTAATAAGATGGGTTACATCACACCTCCACTATACTGGGACTAGATCTAATAAGATGGGTTACATCACACCTCCACTATACTGGGACTAGAACTAATAAGATGGGTTACATCACACCTCCACTATACTGGGACTAGATCTAATAAGATGGGTTACATCATACCTCCACTATACTGGGACTAGATCTAATAAGATGGGTTACATCATACCTCCACTATACTGGGACTAGATCTAATAAGATGGGTTGCATCACACCTCCACTATACTGGGACTAGATCTAATAAGATGGTTTACATCACACCTCCACTATACTGGGACTAGATCTAATAAGATGGGTTACATCACACCTCCAATATACTGGGACTAGATCTAATAAGATGGGTTACATCACACCTCCACTATACTGGGACTAGATCTAATAAGATGGGTTACATCATACCTCCACTATACTGGGACTAGATCTAATAAGATGGGTTACATCACACCTCCACTATACTGGGACTAGATCTAATAAGATGGGTTACATCACACCTCCACTATACTGGGACTAGATCTAATAAGATGGGTTACATCATACCTCCACTATACTGGGACTAGATCTAATAAGATGGGTTACATCATACCTCCACTATACTGGGACTAGATCTAATAAGATGGGTTACATCATACCTCCATAATACTGGGACTAGATCTAATAAGATGGGTTACATCATACCTCCACTATACAGGGACTAGATCTAATAAGATGGGTTACATCATACCTCCACTATACTTGGACTAGATCTAATAAGACAGGTTACATCATACCTCCACTATACTGGGACAAATCTAATAAGATGGGTTACATCATACCTCCACTATACTCGGACTAGATCTAATAAGATGGGTTACATCACACCTCCACTATACTGGGACTAGATCTAATAAGATGGGTTACATCACACCTCCACTATACTGGGACTAGATCTAATAAGATGGGTTACATCATACCTCCACTATACTGGGACTAGATCTAATAAGATGGGTTACATCATAACGCCACTATACTGGGACTAGATCTAATAAGATGGGTTAAATCACACCTCCACTATACTGGGACTAGATCTAATAAGATGGGTTACATCTTACCTCCACTATTCTGGGACTAGATCTAATAAGATGGGTTACATCACACCTCCACTATACTGGGACTAGATCTAATAAGATGGGTTACATCACACCTCCACTATACTGGGACTAGATCTAATAAGATGGGTTACATCATACCTCCACTATACTGGGACTAGATCTAATAAGATGGGTTACATCACACCTCCACTATACTGGGACTAGATCTAATAAGATGGGTTACATCATACCTCATCTATACTGGGACTAGATCTAATAAGATGGGTTACATTATAACGCCACTTTACTGGGACTAGATCTAATAAGATGGCTTACATCATACCTCCACTATACTGGGACTAGATCTAATAAGATGGGTTACATCACACCTCCACTATACTGGGACTAGATCTAATAAGATGGGTTACATTATAACACCACTTTACTGGGACTAGATCTAATAAGATGGGTTACATCATACCTCCACTATACTGGGACTAGATCTAATAAGATGGGTTACATCACACCTCCACTATACTGGGACTAGATCTAATAAGATGGGTTACATTATACCTCCACTATACTGGGATTAGATCTAATAAGATGGGTTACATCACACCTCCTCTATACTGGGTCTAGATCTAATAAGACGGGTTACATCATACCTCCACTATACTGGGACTATATCTAATAAGATGGGTTACAACATACCTCCACTATACTGGGACTAGATCTAATAAGACGGGTTACATCATACCTCCACTATACTGGGACTAGATCTAATAAGATGGGTTACATCATACCTCCACTATACTGGGACAAGATCTAATAATATGGGTTACATCACACCTCCACTATACTGGGACTAGATCTATTAAGATGGGTTACATAACACCTCCACTATACTGGGACTAGATCTAATAAGATGGGTTACATCACACCTCCAGTATACTGGGACTAGATCTAATAAGATGGGTTACATCACACCTCCACTATACTGGGACTAGATCTAATAAGATGGGTTACATCATACCTCCACTATACTGGGACTAGATCTAATAAGATGGGTTACATCATACCTCCACTATACTGGGACTAGATCTAATAAGATGGGTTACATCACACCTCCACTATACTGGGACTAGATCTAATAAGATGGGTTACATCATACCTCCACTATACTGGGATTAGATCTAATAAGATGGGTTACATCACACCTCCTCTATACTGGGTCTAGATCTAATAAGACGGGTTACATCATACCTCCACTATACTGGGACTATATCTAATAAGATGGGTTACAACATACCTCCACTATACTGGGACTAGATCTAATAAGACAGGTTACATCATACCTCCACTATACTGGGACTAGATCTAATAAGATGGGTTACATCATACCTCCACTATACTGGGACAAGATCTAATAATATGGGTTACATCACACCTCCACTATACTGGGACTAGATCTATTAAGATGGGTTACATAACACCTCCACTATACTGGGACTAGATCTAATAAGATGGCTTACATCACACCTCCAGTATACTGGGACTAGATCTAATAAGATGGGTTACATCACACCTCCACTATACTGGGACTAGATCTAATAAGATGGGTTACATCATACCTCCACTATACTGGGTCTTGATCTAATAAGATGGGTTACATCATACCTCCACTATACTGGGACTAGATCTAATAAGATGGGTTACATCACACCTCCACTATACTGGGACTAGATCTAATAAGATGGGTTACATCACACCTCCACTATACTGGGACTAGATCTAATAAGATGGGTTACATCATAACGCCACTATACTGGGACTAGATCTAATAAGATGGGTTACATCACACCTCCGCTATACTGGGACTAGATCTAATAAGATGGGTTACATCACACCTCCACTATACTGGGACTAGATCTAATAAGATGGGTTACATCACACCTCCAATATACTGGGACTAGATCTAATAAGATGGGTTACATCACACCTCCACTATACTGGGACTAGATCTAATAAGATGGGTTACATCATACCTCCACTATACTGGGACTAGATCTAATAAGATGGGTTACATCACACCTCCACTATACTGGGACTAGATCTAATAAGATGGGTTACATCACACCTCCACTATACTGGGACTAGATCTAATAAGATGGGTTACATCATACCTCCACTATACTGGGACTAGATCTAATAAGATGGGTTACATCATACCTCCACTATACTGGGACTAGATCTAATAAGATGGGTTATATCACACCTCCACTATACTGGGACTAGATCTAATAAGATGGGTTACATCATACCTCCACTATACTGGGACTAGATCTAATAAGATGGGTTACATCAAAGCTCCACTATACTGGGACTAGATCGAATAAGACGGGTTACATCACACCTCCACTATACTGGGACTAGAACTAATAAGATGGGTTACATCATACCTCCACTATACTGGGACTAGATCTAATAAGATGGGTTACATCACACCTCCACTATACTGGGACTAGATCTAATAAGATAGGTTACATCATACCTCCACTATACTGGGACTAGATCTAATAAGGTGGGTTACATCACACCTCCACTATACTTGGACTAGATCTAATAAGACAGGTTACATCATACCTCCACTATACTGGGACTAGATCTAATAAGATGGGTTACATCATACCTCCACTATACTGGGACTAGATCTAATAAGATGGGTTACATCACACCTCCACTATACTGGGACTAGATCTAATAAGATGGGTTACATCACACCTCCACTATACTGGGACTAGATCTAATAAGATGGGTTACATCACACCTCCACTATACTGGCACTAGATGTAATAAGATGGGTTACATCACACCTCCACTATACTGGGACTAGATCTAATAAGATGGGTTACATCATACCTCCACTATACTGGGTCTAGATCTAATAAGATGGGTTACATCATACCTACACTATACTGGGACTAGATCTAATAAGATGGGTTACATCACACCTCCACTATACTGGGACTAGATCTAATAAGATGGGTTACATCATACCTCCACTATACTGGGACTAGATCTAATAAGATGGGTTACATCACACCTCCACTATACTGGGACTAGATCTAATAAGATGGGTTACATCACACCTCCACTATACTGGGACTAGATCTAATAAGATGGGTTACATCATACCTCCACTATACTGGGACTAGATCTAATAAGATGGGTTACATCATACCTCCACTATACTGGGACTAGATCTAATAAGATGGGTTATATCACACCTCCACTATACTGGGACTAGATCTAATAAGATGGGTTACATCATACCTCCACTATACTGGGACTAGATCTAATAAGATGGGTTACATCACAGCTCCACTATACTGGGACTAGATCGAATAAGACGGGTTACATCACACCTCCACTATACTGGGACTAGAACTAATAAGATGGGTTACATCATACCTCCACTATACTGGGACTAGATCTAATAAGATGGGTTACATCACACCTCTACTATACTGGGACTAGATCTAATAAGATAGGTTACATCATACCTCCACTATACTGGGACTAGATCTAATAAGGTGGGTTACATCACACCTCCACTATACTTGGACTAGATCTAATAAGACAGGTTACATCATACCTCCACTATACTGGGACTAGATCTAATAAGATGGGTTACATCATACCTCCACTATACTGGGACTAGATCTAATAAGATGGGTTACATCACACCTCCACTATACTGGGACTAGATCTAATAAGATGGGTTACATCACACCTCCACTATACTGGGACTAGATCTAATAAGATGGGTTACATCACACCTCCAATATACTGGGACTAGATCTAATAAGATGGGTTACATCACACCTCCACTATACTGGGACTAGATCTAATAAGATGGGTTACATCATACCTCCACTATACTGGGACTAGATCTAATAAGATGGGTTACATCACACCTCCACTATACTGGGACTAGATCTAATAAGATGGGTTACATCACACCTCCACTATACTGGGACTAGAACTAATAAGATGGGTTACATCACACCTCCACTATACTGGGACTAGATCTAATAAGATGGGTTACATCATACCTCCACTATACTGGGACTAGATCTAATAAGATGGGTTACATCATACCTCCACTATACTGGGACTAGATCTAATAAGATGGGTTGCATCACACCTCCACTATACTGGGACTAGATCTAATAAGATGGGTTACATCACACCTCCACTATACTGGGACTAGATCTAATAAGATGGGTTACATCACACCTCCAATATACTGGGACTAGATCTAATAAGATGGGTTACATCACACCTCCACTATACTGGGACTAGATCTAATAAGATGGGTTACATCATACCTCCACTATACTGGGACTAGATCTAATAAGATGGGTTACATCACACCTCCACTATACTGGGACTAGATCTAATAAGATGGGTTACATCACACCTCCACTATACTGGGACTAGATCTAATAAGATGGGTTACATCATACCTCCACTATACTGGGACTAGATCTAATAAGATGGGTTACATCACACCTCCACTATACTGGGACTAGATCTAATAAGATGGGTTACATCACACCTCCACTATACTGGGACTAGATCTAATAAGATGGGTTACATCACACCTCCACTATACTGGGACTAGATCTAATAAGATGGGTTACATCATACCTCCACTATACTGGGACTAGATCTAATAAGATGGGTTACATCATAACGCCACTATACTGGGACTAGATCAATTAAGATGGGTTAAATCACACCTCCACTATACTGGGACTAGATCTAATAAGATGGGTTGCATCTTACCTCCACTATTCTGGGACTAGATCTAATAAGATGGGTTACATCACACCTCCACTATACTGGGACTAGATCTAATAAGATGGGTTACATCACACCTCCACTATACTGGGACTAGATCTAATAAGATGGGTTACATCATACCTCCACTATACTGGGACTAGATCTAATAAGATGGGTTACATCACACCTCCACTATACTGGGACTAGATCTAATAAGATGGGTTACATCATACCTCATCTATACTGGGACTAGATCTAATAAGATGGGTTACATTATAACGCCACTTTACTGGGACTAGATCTAATAAGATGGGTTACATCATACCTCCACTATACTGGGACTAGATCTAATAAGATGGGTTACATCACACCTCCACTATACTGGGACTAGATCTAATAAGATGGGTTACATCATACCTCCACTATACTGGGATTAGATCTAATAAGATGGGTTACATCACACCTCCTCTATACTGGGTCTAGATCTAATAAGACGGGTTACATCATACCTCCACTATACTGGGACTATATCTAATAAGATGGGTTACAACATACCTCCACTATACTGGGACTAGATCTAATAAGACGGGTTACATCATACCTCCACTATACTGGGACTAGTTCTAATAAGATGGGTTACATCATACCTCCACTATACTGGGACTAGATCTAATAAGATGGGTTACATCATACCTCCACTATACTGGGACTAGATCTAATAAGATGGGTTACATCATACCTCCATAATACTGGGACTAGATCTAATAAGATGGGTTACATCATACCTCCACTATACTGGGTCTAGATCTAATAAGATGGGTTACATCATACCTCCACTATACTTGGACTAGATCTAATAAGACAGGTTACATCATACCTCCACTATACTGGGACAAATCTAATAAGATGGGTTACATCATACCTCCACTATACTGGGACTAGATCTAATAAGATGGGTTACATCACACCTCCACTATACTGGGACTAGATCTAATAAGATGGGTTACATCACACCTCCACTATACTGGGACTAGATCTAATAAGATGGGTTACATCACACCTCCACTATACTGGGACTAGATCTAATAAGATGGGTTACATCATACCTCCACTATACTGGGACTAGATCTAATAAGATGGGTTACATCATAACGCCACTATACTGGGACTAGATCTAATAAGATGGGTTAAATCACACCTCCACTATACTGGGACTAGATCTAATAAGATGGGTTGCATCTTACCTCCACTATTCTGGGACTAGATCTAATAAGATGGGTTACATCACACCTCCACTATACTGGGACTAGATCTAATAAGATGGGTTACATCACACCTCCACTATACTGGGACTAGATCTAATAAGATGGGTTACATCATACCTCCACTATACTGGGACTAGATCTAATAAGATGGGTTACATCACACCTCCACTATACTGGGACTAGATCTAATAAGATGGGTTACATCATACCTCATCTATACTGGGACTAGATCTAATAAGATGGGTTACATTATAACGCCACTTTACTGGGACTAGATCTAATAAGATGGGTTACATCATACCTCCACTATACTGGGACTAGATCTAATAAGATGGGTTACATCACACCTCCACTATACTGGGACTAGATCTAATAAGACGGGTTACATCATACCTCCACTATACTGGGACTAGATCTAATAAGATGGGTTACATCACACCTCCACTATACTGGGACTAGATCTAATAAGAAGGGTTACATCACACCTCCACTATACTGGGACTAGATCTAATAAGATGGGTTACATCATAACGCCACTATACTGGGACTAGATCTAATAAGATGGGTTACATCACACCTCCACTATACTGGGACTAGATCTAATAAGATGGGTTACATCATACCTCCACTATACTGGGACTAGATCTAATAAGATGGGTTACATCATACCTCCACTATACTGGGACTAGATCTAATAAGATGGGTTACATCACACCTCCACTATACTGGGACTAGATCTAATAAGATGGGTTACATCATACCTCCACTATACTGGGACTAGATCTAATAAGATGGGTTACATCACACCTCCACTATACTGGGACTAGATCTAATAAGATGGGTTACATCACACCTCCACTATACTGGGACTAGATCTAATAAGATGGGTTACATCATAACGCCACTATACTGGGACTAGATCTAATAAGATGGGTTACATCACACCTCCACTATACTGGGACTAGATCTAATAAGATGGGTTACATCATACCTCCACTATACTGGGACTAGATCTAATAAGATGGGTTACATCATACCTCCACTATACTGGGACTAGATCTAATAAGATGGGTTACATCATACCTCCATAATACTGGGACTAGATCTAATAAGATGGGTTACATCATACCTCCACTATACTGGGTCTAGATCTAATAAGATGGGTTACATCATACCTCCACTACACTTGGACTAGATCTAATAAGACAGGTTACATCATACCTCCACTATACTGGGACAAATCTAATGAGATGGGTTACATCATAACGCCACTATACTGGGACTAGATCTAATAAGATGGGTTACATCACACCTCCACTATACTGGGACTAGATCTAATAAGATGGGTTACATCATACCTCCACTATACTGGGACTAGATCTAATAAGATGGGTTACATCATACCTCCACTATACTGGGACTAGATCTAATAAGATGGGTTACATCATACCTCCATAATACTGGGACTAGATCTAATAAGATGGGTTACATCATACCTCCACTATACTGGGTCTAGATCTAATAAGATGGGTTACATCATACCTCCACTACACTTGGACTAGATCTAATAAGACAGGTTACATCATACCTCCACTATACTGGGACAAATCTAATGAGATGGGTTACATCATACCTCCACTATACTGGGACTAGATCTAATAAGATGGGTTACATCATACCTCCATAATACTGGGACTAGATCTAATAAGATGGGTTACATCATACCTCCACTATACTGGGTCTAGATCTAATAAGATGGGTTACATCATACCTCCACTACACTTGGACTAGATCTAATAAGACAGGTTACATCATACCTCCACTATACTGGGACAAATCTAATGAGATGGGTTACATCATACCTCCACTATACTGGGACTAGATCTAATAAGATGGGTTACATCATACCTCCACTATACTGGGACTAGATCTAATAAGATGGGTTACATCATACCTCCATAATACTGGGACTAGATCTAATAAGATGGGTTACATCATACCTCCACTATACTGGGTCTAGATCTAATAAGATGGGTTACATCATACCTCCACTATACTTGGACTAGATCTAATAAGACAGGTTACATCATACCTCCACTATACTGGGACAAATCTAATAAGATGGGTTACATCATACCTCCACTATACTGGGACTAGATCTAATAAGATGGGTTACATCACACCTCCACTATACTGGGACTAGATCTAATAAGATGGGTTACATCACACCTCCACTATACTGGGACTAGATCTAATAAGATGGGTTACATCACACCTCCACTATACTGGGACTAGATCTAATAAGATGGGTTACATCATACCTCCACTATACTGGGACTAGATCTAATAAGATGGGTTACATCATAACGCCACTATACTGGGACTAGATCTAATAAGATGGGTTAAATCACACCTCCACTATACTGGGACTAGATCTAATAAGATGGGTTGCATCTTACCTCCACTATTCTGGGACTAGATCTAATAAGATGGGTTACATCACACCTCCACTATACTGGGACTAGATCTAATAAGATGGGTTACATCACACCTCCACTATACTGGGACTAGATCTAATAAGATGGGTTACATCATACCTCCACTATACTGGGACTAGATCTAATAAGATGGGTTACATCACACCTCCACTATACTGGGACTAGATCTAATAAGATGGGTTGCATCATACCTCATCTATACTGGGACTATATCTAATAAGATGGGTTACATTATAACACCACTTTACTGGGACTAGATCTAATAAGACAGGTTACATCATACCTCCACTATACTGGGACAAATCTAATAAGATGGGTTACATCATACCTCCACTATACTGGGACTAGATCTAATAAGATGGGTTACATCACACCTCCACTATACTGGGACTAGATCTAATAAGATGGGTTACATCACACCTCCACTATACTGGGACTAGATCTAATAAGATGGGTTACATCACACCTCCACTATACTGGGACTAGATCTAATATGATGGGTTACATCATACCTCCACTATACTGGGACTAGATCTAATAAGATGGGTTACATCATAACGCCACTATACTGGGACTAGATCTAATAAGATGGGTTAAATCACACCTCCACTATACTGGGACTAGATCTAATAAGATGGGTTGCATCTTACCTCCACTATTCTGGGACTAGATCTAATAAGATGGGTTACATCACACCTCCACTATACTGGGACTAGATCTAATAAGATGGGTTACATCACACCTCCACTATACTGGGACTAGATCTAATAAGATGGGTTACATCATACCTCCACTATACTGGGACTAGATCTAATAAGATGGGTTACATCACACCTCCACTATACTGGGACTAGATCTAATAAGATGGGTTACATCATACCTCATCTATACTGGGACTAGATCTAATAAGATGGGTTACATTATAACACCACTTTACTGGGACTAGATCTAATAAGATGGGTTACATCATACCTCCACTATACTGGGACTAGATCTAATAAGATGGGTTACATCACACCTCCACTATACTGGGACTAGATCTAATAAGATGGGTTACATCATACCTCCACTATACTGGGATTAGATCTAATAAGATGGGTTACATCACACCTCCTCTATACTGGGTCTAGATCTAATAAGACGGGTTACATCATACCTCCACTATACTGGGACTATATCTAATAAGATGGGTTACAACATACCTCCACTATGCTGGGACTAGATCTAATAAGACGGGTTACATCATACCTCCACTATACTGGGACTAGTTCTAATAAGATGGGTTACATCATACCTCCACTATACTGGGACAAGATCTAATAATATGGGTTACATCACACCTCCACTATACTGGGACTAGATCTAATAAGATGGGTTACATAACACCTCCACTATACTGGGACTAGATCTAATAAGATGGGTTACATCACACCTCCACTATACTGGGACTAGATCTAATAAGATGGGTTACATCACACCTCCACTATACTGGGACTAGATCTAATAAGATGGGTTACATCACACCTCCACTATACTGGGACTAGATCTAATAAGAAGGGTTACATCACACCTCCACTATACTGGGACTAGATCTAATAAGATGGGTTACATCATAACGCCACTATACTGGGAATAGATCTAATAAGATGGGTTACATCACACCTCCACTATACTGGGACTAGATCTAATAAGATGGGTTACATCATACCTCCACTATACTGGGACTAGATCTAATAAGATGGGTTACATCATACCTCCACTATACTGGGACTAGATCTAATAAGATGGGTTACATCACACCTCCACTATACTGGGACTAGATCTGATAAGATGGGTTACATCACACCTCCACTATCCTGGGACTAGATCTAATAAGATGGGTTACATCATACCTCCACTATACTGGGACTAGATCTAATAAGATGGGTTACATCACACCTCCACTATACTGGGACTAGATCTAATAAGATGGGTTACATCATACCTCCACTATACTGGGACTAGATCTAATAAGATGGGTTACATCACACCTCCACTATACTGGGACTAGATCTAATAAGATGGGTTACATCATAACGCAACTACACTGGGACTAGATCTAATAAGATGGGTTACATCATACCTCCACTATACTGGGACTAGATCAAATAAGATGGGTTACATCACACCTCCACTATACTGGGACTAGATCTAATAAGATGGGTTACATCATACCTCCACTATACTGGGACTAGATCTAATAAGATGGGTTACATCACACCTCCACTATACTGGGACTAGATCTAATAAGACGGGTTACATCATACCTCCACTATACTGGGACTAGATCTAATAAGATGGGTTACATCATACCTCCACTATACTGGGACTAGATCTAATAAGATGGGTTACATCACACCTCCACTATACTGGGACTAGATCTAATAAGATGGGTTACATCACACCTCCACTATACTGGGACTAGATCTAATAAGATGGGTTACATCATATCTCCAATATACTGGGACTATATCTAATAAGATGGGTTACATCATACCTCCACTATACTGGTACTAGATCTAATCAGATGGGTTACATCATACCTCCACTATACTGGGACTAGATCTAATAAGATGGGTTACATCACACCTCCACTATACTGGGACTAGATCTAATAAGATGGGTTACATCATAACGCAACTACACTGGGACTAGATCTAATAAGATGGGTTACATCATACCTCCACTATACTGGGACTAGATCAAATAAGATGGGTTACATCACACCTCCACTATACTGGGACTAGATCTAATAAGATGGGTTACATCATACCTCCACTATACTGGGACTAGATCTAATAAGATGGGTTACATCACACCTCCACTATACTGGGACTGAGATCTAATAAGACGGGTTACATCATACCTCCACTATACTGGGACTAGATCTAATAAGATGGGTTACATCATACCTCCACTATACTGGGACTAGATCTAATAAGATGGGTTACATCATACCTCCACTATACTGGGACTAGATCTAATAAGATGGGTTACATCATACCGCAACTACACTGGGACTAGATCTAATAAGATGGGTTACATCATACCTCCACTATACTGGGACTAGATCAAATAAGATGGGTTACATCACACCTCCACTATACTGGGACTAGATCTAATAAGATGGGTTACATCATACCTCCACTATACTGGGACTAGATCTAATAAGATGGGTTACATCACACCTCCGCTATACTGGGACTAGATCTAATAAGACGGGTTACATCATACCTCCACTATACTGGGACTAGATCTAATAAGATGGGTTACATCATACCTCCACTATACTGGGACTAGATCTAATAAGATGGGTTACATCACACCTCCACTATACTGGGACTAGATCTAATAAGATGGGTTACATCACACCTCCACTATACTGGGACTAGATCTAATAAGATGGGTTACATCATACCTCCACTATACTGGGACTAGATCTAATAAGATGGGTTACATCACACCTCCACTATACTGGGACTAGATCTAATAAGATGGGTTACATCATAACGCAACTACACTGGGACTAGATCTAATAAGATGGGTTACATCATACCTCCACTATACTGGGACTAGATCAAATAAGATGGGTTACATCACACCTCCACTATACTGGGACTAGATCTAATAAGATGGGTTACATCATACCTCCACTATACTGGGACTAGATCTAATAAGATGGGTTACATCACACCTCCACTATACTGGGACTAGATCTAATAAGACGGGTTACATCATACCTCCACTATACTGGGACTAGATCTAATAAGATGGGTTACATCATACCTCCACTATACTGGGACTAGATCTAATAAGATGGGTTACATCACACCTCCACTATACTGGGACTAGATCTAATAAGATGGGTTACATCACACCTCCACTATACTGGGACTAGATCTAATAAGATGGGTTACATCATATCTCCAATATACTGGGACTATATCTAATAAGATGGGTTACATCATACCTCCACTATACTGGGACTAGATCTAATCAGATGGGTTACATCATACCTCCACTATACTGGGACTAGATCTAATAAGATGGGTTACATCACACCTCCACTATACTGGGACTAGATCTAATAAGATGGGTTACATCATACCTCCACTATACTGGGACTAGATCTAATAAGATGGGTTACATCACACCTCCACTATACTGGGACTAGATCTAATAAGATGGGTTACATCACACCTCCACTATACTGGGACTAGATCTAATAAGATGGGTTACATCATATCTCCAATATACTGGGACTAGATCTAATAAGATGGGTTACATCATACCTCCACTATACTGGTACTAGATCTAATCAGATGGGTTACATCATACCTCCACTATACTGGGACTAGATCTAATAAGATGGGTTACATCACACCTCCACTATACTGGGACTAGATCTAATAAGATGGGTTACATCATACCGCAACTACACTGGGACTAGATCTAATAAGATGGGTTACATCATACCTCCACTATACTGGGACTAGATCAAATAAGATGGGTTACATCACACCTCCACTATACTGGGACTAGATCTAATAAGATGGGTTACATCATACCTCCACTATACTGGGACTAGATCTAATAAGATGGGTTACATCACACCTCCACTATACTGGGACTAGATCTAATAAGACGGGTTACATCATACCTCCACTATACTGGGACTAGATCTAATAAGATGGGTTACATCATACCTCCACTATACTGGGACTAGATCTAATAAGATGGGTTACATCACACCTCCACTATACTGGGACTAGATCTAATAAGATGGGTTACATCACACCTCCACTATACTGGGACTAGATCTAATAAGATGGGTTACATCATACCTCCAATATACTGGGACTAGATCTAATAAGATGGGTTACATCATACCTCCACTATACTGGTACTAGATCTAATCAGATGGGTTACATCATACCTCCACTATACTGGGACTAGATCTAATAAGATGGGTTACATCACACCTCCACTATACTGGGAATATAACTAATAAGATGGGTTACATCACACCTCCACTATACTGGGACTAGATCTAATAAGATGGGTTACATCATACCTCCACTATACTGGGACTAGATCTAATAAGATGGGTTACATCACACCTCCACTATACTGGGACTAGATCTAATAAGATGGGTTACATCACACCTCCACTATACTGGGACTAGAACTAATAAGATGGGTTACATCACACCTCCACTATACTGGGACTAGATCTAATAAGATGGGTTACATCATACCTCCACTATACTGGGACTAGATCTAATAAGATGGGTTACATCATACCTCCACTATACTGGGACTAGATCTAATAAGATGGGTTGCATCACACCTCCACTATACTGGGACTAGATCTAATAAGATGGGTTACATCACACCTCCACTATACTGGGACTAGATCTAATAAGATGGGTTACATCACACCTCCACTATACTGGGACTAGATCTAATAAGATGGGTTACATCACACCTCCACTATACTGGGACTAGATCTAATAAGATGGGTTACATCATACCTCCACTATACTGGGACTAGATCTAATAAGATGGGTTACATCATACCTCCACTATACTGGGACTAGATCTAATAAGATGGGTTACATCATACCTCCACAATACTGGGACTAGATCTAATAAGATGGGTTACATCATACCTCCACTATACTGGGACTAGATCTAATAAGATGGGTTACATCATACCTCCACTATACTGGGACTAGATCTAATAAGATGGGTTACATCACACCTCCAATATACTGGGACTAGATCTAATAAGATGGGATACATCACACCTCCACTATACTGGGACTAGATCTAATAAGATGGGTTACATCATACCTCCACTATACTGGGACTAGATCTAATAAGATGGGTTACATCACACCTCCACTATACTGGGACTAGATCTAATAAGATGGGTTACATCACACCTCCACTATACTGGGACTAGATCTAATAAGATGGGTTACATCATACCTCCACTATACTGGGACTAGATCTAATAAGATGGGTTACATCATACCTCCACTATACTGGGACTAGATCTAATAAGATGGGTTACATCATACCTCCATTATACTGGGACTAGATCTAATAAGATGGGTTACATCATACCTCCACTATACTGGGACTAGATCTAATGAGATGGGTTACATCATACCTCCACTATACTTGGACTAGATCTAATAAGACAGGTTACATCATACCTCCACTATACTGGGACAAATCTAATAAGATGGGTTACATCATACCTCCACTATACTGGGACTAGATCTAATAAGATGGGTTACATCCCACCTCCACTATACTGGGACTAGATCTAATAAGATGGGTTACATCACACCTCCACTATACTGGGACTAGATCTAATAAGATGGGTTACATCACACCTCCACTATACTGGGACTAGATCTAATAAGATGGGTTACATCACACCTCCACTATACTGGGACTAGATCTAATAAGATGGGTTACATCATAACGCCACTATACTGGGACTAGATCTAATAAGATGGGTTAAATCACACCTCCACTATAGTGGGACTAGATCTAATAAGATGGGTTACATCTTACCTCCACTATTCTGGGACTAGATCTAATAAGATGGGTTACATCACACCTCCACTATACTGGGACTAGATCTAATAAGATGGGTTACATCACACCTCCACTATACTGGGACTAGATCTAATAAGATGGGTTACATCATACCTCCACTATACTGGGACTAGATCTAATAAGATGGGTTACATCACACCTCCACTATACTGGGACTAGATCTAATAAGATGGGTTACATCATACCTCATCTATACTGGGACTAGATCTAATAAGATGGGTTACATCATAACGCCACTTTACTGGGACTAGATCTAATAAGATGGCTTACATCATACCTCCACTATACTGGGACTAGATCTAATAAGATGGGTTACATCACACCTCCACTATACTGGGACTAGATCTAATAAGATGGGTTACATCATACCTCCACTATACTGGGACTAGATCTAATAAGATGGGTTACATCATACCTCCACTATACTGGGACTAGATCTAATAAGATGGGTTACATCACACCTCCACTATACTGGGACTAGATCTAATAAGATGGGTTACATCATACCTCCACTATACTGGGACTAGATCTAATAAGATGGGTTACATCACACCTCCACTATACTGGGTCTAGATCTAATAAGACGGGTTACATCATACCTCCACTATACTGGGACTATATCTAATAAGATGGGTTACAACATACCTCCACTATACTGGGACTAGATCTAATAAGACGGGTTACATCATACCTCCACTATACTGGGACTAGATCTAATAAGATGGGTTACATCATACCTCCACTATACTGGGACTAGATCTAATAAGATGGGTTACATCACACCTCCACTATACTGGGACTAGATCTAATAAGATGGGTTACATAACACCTCCACTATACTGGGACTAGATCTAATAAGATGGGTTACATCACACCTCCACTATACTGGGACTAGATCTAATAAGATGGGTTACATCACACCTCCACTATACTGGGACTAGATCTAATAAGATGGGTTACATCACACCTCCACTATACTGGGACTAGATCTAATAAGATGGGTTACATCACACCTCCACTATACTGGGACTAGATCTAATAAGATGGGTTACATCATAACGCCACTATACTGGGACTAGATCTAATAAGATGGGTTACATCACACCTCCACTATACTGGGACTAGATCTAATAAGATGGGTTACATCATACCTCCACTATACTGGGACTAGATCTAATAAGATGGGTTACATCATACCTCCACTATACTGGGACTAGATCTCATAAGATGGGTTACATCACACCTCCACTATACTGGGACTAGATCTGATAAGATGGGTTACATCACACCTCCACTATCCTGGGACTAGATCTAATAAGATGGGTTACATCATACCTCCACTATACTGGGACTAGATCTAATAAGATGGGTTACATCACACCTCCACTATACTGGGACTAGATCTAATAAGATGGGTTACATCATACCTCCACTATACTGGGACTAGATCTAATAAGATGGGTTACATCACACCTCCACTATACTGGGACTAGATCTAATAAGATGGGTTACATCATAACGCAACTACACTGGGACTAGATCTAATAAGATGGGTTACATCATACCTCCACTATACTGGGACTAGATCAAATAAGATGGGTTACATCACACCTCCACTATACCGGGACTAGATCTAATAAGATGGGTTACATCATACCTCCACTATACTGGGACTAGATCTAATAAGATGGGTTACATCACACCTCCACTATACTGGGACTAGATCTAATAAGACGGGTTACATCATACCTCCACTATACTGGGACTAGATCTAATAAGATGGGTTACATCATACCTCCACTATACTGGGACTAGATCTAATAAGATGGGTTACATCACACCTCCACTATACTGGGACTAGATCTAATAAGATGGGTTACATCACACCTCCACTATACTGGGACTAGATCTAATAAGATGGGTTACATCATACCTCCAATATACTGGGACTAGATCTAATAAGATGGGTTACATCATACCTCCACTATACTGGTACTAGATCTAATCAGATGGGTTACATCATACCTCCACTATACTGGGACTAGATCTAATAAGATGGGTTACATCACACCTCCACTATACTGGGACTAGATCTAATAAGATGGGTTACATCATACCTCCACTATACTGGGACTAGATCTAATAAGATGGGTTACATCATACCTCCACTATACTGGGTCTAGATCTAATAAGATGGGTTACATCACACCTCCACTATACTGGGACTAGATCTAATAAGATGGGTTACATCACACCTCCACTATACTGGGACTAGATCTAATAAGATGGGTTACATCATACCCTCCCACTATACTGGGACTAGATCTAATAAGATGGGTTACATCAAACCTCCACTATACTGGGACTAGATCTAATAAGATGGGTTACATCATACCTCCACTATACTGGGACTAGATCTAATAAGATGGGTTACATCATACCTCCACTATACTGGGACTAGATCTAATAAGATGGGTTACATCACACCTCCACTATACTGGGACTAGATCTAATAAGATGGGTTACATCATACCTCCACTATACTGGGACTAGATCTAATAAGATGGGTTACATCATAACGCCACTATACTGGGACTAGATCTAATAAGATGGGTTACATCACACCTCCACTATACTGGGACTAGATCTAATAAGATGGGTTACATCACACCTCCACTATACTGGGACTAGATCTAATAAGATGGGTTACATCACACCTCCACTATACTGGGACTAGATCTAATAAGATGGGTTACATCACACCTCCACTATACTGGGACTAGATCTAATAAGATGGGTTACATCATACCTCCACTATACTGGGACTAGATCTAATAAGATGGGTTACATCATACCTCCACTATACTGGGACTAGATCTAATAAGATGGGTTACATCACACCTCCACTATACTGGGACTAGATCTAATAAGATGGGTTACATCACACCTCCACTATACTGGGACTAGATCTAATAAGATGGGTTACATCATACCTCCACTATACTGGGACTAGATCTAATAAGATGGGTTACATCACACCTCCACTATACTGGGACTAGATCTAATAAGATGGGTTACATCACACCTCCACTATACTGGGACTAGATCTAATAAGATGGGTTACATCATACCTCCACTATACTGGGACTAGATCTAATAAGATGGGTTACATCATACCTCCACTATACTGGGACTAGATCTAATAAGATGGGTTACATCACACCTCCACTATACTGGGACTAGATCTAATAAGATGGGTTACATCACACCTCCACTATACTGGGACTAGATCTAATAAGATGGGTTACATCACACCTCCACTATACTGGGACTAGATCTAATAAGATGGGTTACATCATACCTCCACTATACTGGGACTAGATCTAATAAGATGGGTTACATCATACCTCCACTATACTGGGACTAGATCTAATAAGATGGGTTACATCATACCTCCACTATACTGGGACTAGATCTAATAAGATGGGTTACATCATACCTCCACTATACTGGGACTAGATCTAATAAGATGGGTTACATCATACCTCCACTATACTGGGACTAGATCTAATAAGATGGGTTACATCATACCTCCACTATACTGGGACTAGATCTAATAAGATGGGTTACATCACACCTCCACTATACTGGGACTAGATCTAATAAGATGGGTTACATCACACCTCCACTATACTGGGACTAGATCTAATAAGATGGGTTACATCACACCTCCACTATACTGGGACTAGATCTAATAAGACGGGTTACATCACACCTCCACTATACTGGGACTAGATCTAATAAGATGGGTTACATCATACCTCCACTATACTGGGACTAGATCTAATAAGATGGGTTACATCACACCTCCACTATACTGGGACTAGATCTAATAAGATGGGTTACATCACACCTCCACTATACTGGGACTAGATCTAATAAGATGGGTTACATCACACCTCCACTATACTGGGACTAGATCTAATAAGATGGGTTACATCACACCCCACTATACTGGGACTAGATCTAATAAGATGGGTTACATCATACCTCCACTATACTGGGACTAGATCTAATGAGATGGGTTACATCATACCTCCACTATACTGGGACTAGATCTAATAAGATGGGTTACATCATACCTCCACTATACTGGGACTAGATCTAATAAGATGGGTTACATCATACCTCCACTATACTGGGACTAGATCTAATAAGATGGGTTACATCACACCTCCACTATACTGGGACTAGATCTAATAAGATGGGTTACATCACACCTCCACTATACTGGGACTAGATCTAATAAGATGGGTTACATCATACCTCCACTATACTGGGACTAGATCTAATAAGATGGGTTACATCATACCTCCACTATACTGGGACTAGATCTAATAAGATGGGTTACATCATACCTCCACTATACTGGGACTAGATCTAATAAGATGGGTTACATCATACCTCCACTATACTGGGACTAGATCTAATAAGATGGGTTACATCATACCTCCACTATACTTGGGACTAGATCTAATAAGACAGGTTACATCATACCTCCACTATACTGGGACAGATCTAATAAGATGGGTTACATCATACCTCCACTATACTGGGACTAGATCTAATAAGATGGGTTACATCACACCTCCACTATACTGGGACTAGATCTAATAAGATGGGTTACATCACACCTCCACTATACTGGGACTAGATCTAATAAGATGGGTTACATCACACCTCCACTATACTGGGACTAGATCTAATAAGATGGGTTACATCACACCTCCACTATACTGGGACTAGATCTAATAAGATGGGTTACATCATACCTCCACTATACTGGGACTAGATCTAATAAGATGGGTTAAATCACACCTCCACTATACTGGGACTAGATCTAATAAGATGGGTTACATCATACCTCCACTATTCTGGGACTAGATCTAATAAGATGGGTTACATCACACCTCCACTATACTGGGACTAGATCTAATAAGATGGGTTACATCACACCTCCACTATACTGGGACTAGATCTAATAAGATGGGTTACATCATACCTCCACTATACTGGGACTAGATCTAATAAGATGGGTTACATCACACCTCCACTATACTGGGACTAGATCTAATAAGATGGGTTACATCACACCTCCACTATACTGGGACTAGATCTAATAAGATGGGTTACATCATAACGCCACTATACTGGGACTAGATCTAATAAGATGGGTTACATCATACCTCCACTATACTGGGACTAGATCTAATAAGATGGGTTACATCACACCTCCACTATACTGGGACTAGATCTAATAAGATGGGTTACATCATACCTCCACTATACTGGGACTAGATCTAATAAGATGGGTTACATCACACCTCCACTATACTGGGACTAGATCTGATAAGATGGGTTACATCACACCTCCACTATCCTGGGACTAGATCTAATAAGATGGGTTACATCACACCTCCACTATACTGGGACTAGATCTAATAAGATGGGTTACATCACACCTCCACTATACTGGGACTAGATCTAATAAGATGGGTTACATCATACCTCCACTATACTGGGACTAGATCTAATAAGATGGGTTACATCACACCTCCACTATACTGGGACTAGATCTAATAAGATGGGTTACATCATAACGCAACTACACTGGGACTAGATCTAATAAGATGGGTTACATCATACCTCCACTATACTGGGACTAGATCTAATAAGATGGGTTACATCACACCTCCACTATACTGGGACTAGATCTAATAAGATGGGTTACATCATACCTCCACTATACTGGGACTAGATCTAATAAGATGGGTTACATCATACCTCCACTATACTGGGACTAGATCTAATAAGACGGGTTACATCATACCTCCACTATACTGGGACTAGATCTAATAAGATGGGTTACATCATACCTCCACTATACTGGGACTAGATCTAATAAGATGGGTTACATCATACCTCCACTATACTGGGACTAGATCTAATAAGATGGGTTACATCACACCTCCACTATACTGGGACTAGATCTAATAAGATGGGTTACATCATACCTCCACTATACTGGGACTAGATCTAATAAGATGGGTTACATCACACCTCCACTATACTGGTACTAGATCTAATCAGATGGGTTACATCACACCTCCACTATACTGGGACTAGATCTAATAAGATGGGTTACATCACACCTCCACTATACTGGGACTAGATCTAATAAGATGGGTTACATCATACCTCCACTATACTGGGACTAGATCTAATAAGATGGGTTACATCATACCTCCACTATACTGGGTCTAGATCTAATAAGATGGGTTACATCACACCTCCACTATACTGGGACTAGATCTAATAAGATGGGTTACATCACACCTCCACTATACTGGGACTAGATCTAATAAGATGGGTTACATCATACCCCCACTATACTGGGACTAGATCTAATAAGATGGGTTACATCAAACCTCCACTATACTGGGACTAGATCTAATAAGATGGGTTACATCATACCTCCACTATACTGGGACTAGATCTAATAAGATGGGTTACATCATACCTCCACTATACTGGGACTAGATCTAATAAGATGGGTTACATCACACCTCCACTATACTGGGACTAGATCTAATAAGATGGGTTACATCATACCTCCACTATACTGGGACTAGATCTAATAAGATGGGTTACATCATACCTCCACTATACTGGGACTAGATCTAATAAGATGGGTTACATCACACCTCCACTATACTGGGACTAGATCTAATAAGATGGGTTACATCACACCTCCACTATACTGGGACTAGATCTAATAAGATGGGTTACATCATACCTCCACTATACTGGGACTAGATCTAATAAGATGGGTTACATCATACCTCCACTATACTGGGACTAGATCTAATAAGATGGGTTACATCATACCTCCACTATACTGGGACTAGATCTAATAAGATGGGTTACATCATACCTCCACTATACTGGGACTAGATCTAATAAGATGGGTTACATCACACCTCCACTATACTGGGACTAGATCTAATAAGATGGGTTACATCATACCTCCACTATACTGGGACTAGATCTAATAAGATGGGTTACATCATACCTCCACTATACTGGGACTAGATCTAATAAGATGGGTTACATCACACCTCCACTATACTGGGACTAGATCTAATAAGATGGGTTACATCACACCTCCACTATACTGGGACTAGATCTAATAAGATGGGTTACATCATACCTCCACTATACTGGGACTAGATCTAATAAGATGGGTTACATCACACCTCCACTATACTGGGACTAGATCTAATAAGATGGGTTACATCATACCTCCACTATACTGGGACTAGATCTAATAAGATGGGTTACATCACACCTCCACTATACTGGGACTAGATCTAATAAGATGGGTTACATCACACCTCCACTATACTGGGACTAGATCTAATAAGATGGGTTACATCATACCTCCACTATACTGGGACTAGATCTAATAAGATGGGTTACATCATACCTCCACTATACTGGGACTAGATCTAATAAGATGGGTTACATCACACCTCCACTATACTGGGACTAGATCTAATAAGATGGGTTACATCACACCTCCACTATACTGGGACTAGATCTAATAAGATGGGTTACATCACACCTCCACTATACTGGGACTAGATCTAATAAGATGGGTTACATCACACCTCCACTATACTGGGACTAGATCTAATAAGATGGGTTACATCATACCTCCACTATACTGGGACTAGATCTAATAAGATGGGTTACATCACACCTCCACTATACTGGGACTAGATCTAATAAGATGGGTTACATCACACCTCCACTATACTGGGACTAGATCTAATAAGATGGGTTACATCACACCTCCACTATACTGGGACTAGATCTAATAAGATGGGTTACATCATACCTCCACTATACTGGGACTAGATCTAATAAGATGGGTTACATCATACCTCCACTATACTGGGACTAGATCTAATAAGATGGGTTACATCACACCTCCACTATACTGGGACTAGATCTAATAAGATGGGTTACATCACACCTCCACTATACTGGGACTAGATCTAATAAGATGGGTTACATCATACCTCCACTATACTGGGACTAGATCTAATAAGATGGGTTACATCACACCTCCACTATACTGGGACTAGATCTAATAAGATGGGTTACATCATACCTCCACTATACTGGGACTAGATCTAATAAGATGGGTTACATCATACCTCCACTATACTGGGACTAGATCTAATAAGATGGGTTACATCACACCTCCACTATACTGGGACTAGATCTAATAAGATGGGTTACATCATACCTCCACTATACTGGGACTAGATCTAATAAGATGGGTTACATCACACCTCCACTATACTGGGACTAGATCTAATAAGATGGGTTACATCACACCTCCACTATACTGGGACTAGATCTAATAAGACGGGTTACATCACACCTCCACTATACTGGGACTAGATCTAATAAGATGGGTTACATCATACCTCCACTATACTGGGACTAGATCTAATAAGATGGGTTACATCACACCTCCACTATACTGGGACTAGATCTAATAAGATGGGTTACATCACACCTCCACTATACTGGGACTAGATCTAATAAGATGGGTTACATCACACCTCCACTATACTGGGACTAGATCTAATAAGATGGGTTACATCATGACGCCACTATACTGGGACTAGATCTAATAAGATGGGTTACATCATACCTCCACTATACTGGGACTAGATCTAATGAGATGGGTTACATCATACCTCCACTATACTGGGACTAGATCTAATAAGATGGGTTACATCATACCTCCACTATACTGGGACTAGATCTAATAAGATGGGTTACATCATACCTCCACTATACTGGGACTAGATCTAATAAGATGGGTTACATCACACCTCCACTATACTGGGACTAGATCTAATAAGATGGGTTACATCACACCTCCACTATACTGGGACTAGATCTAATAAGATGGGTTACATCATACCTCCACTATACTGGGACTAGATCTAATAAGATGGGTTACATCACACCTCCACTATACTGGGACTAGATCTAATAAGATGGGTTACATCATACCTCCACTATACTGGGACTAGATCTAATAAGATGGGTTACATCATACCTCCACTATACTGGGACTAGATCTAATAAGATGGGTTACATCATACCTCCACTATACTTGGACTAGATCTAATAAGACGGTTACATCATACCTCCACTACACTGGGACTAGATCTAATAAGATGGGTTACATCATACCTCCACTATACTGGGACTAGATCTAATAAGATGGGTTACATCACACCTCCACTATACTGGGACTAGATCTAATAAGATGGGTTACATCACACCTCCACTATACTGGGACTAGATCTAATAAGATGGGTTACATCACACCTCCACTATACTGGGACTAGATCTAATAAGATGGGTTACATCACACCTCCACTATACTGGGACTAGATCTAATAAGATGGGTTACATCATAACGCCACTATACTGGGACTAGATCTAATAAGATGGGTTAAATCACACCTCCACTATACTGGGACTAGATCTAATAAGATGGGTTACATCTTACCTCCACTATACTGGGACTAGATCTAATAAGATGGGTTACATCACACCTCCACTATACTGGGACTAGATCTAATAAGATGGGTTACATCACACCTCCACTATACTGGGACTAGATCTAATAAGATGGGTTACATCATACCTCCACTATACTGGGACTAGATCTAATAAGATGGGTTACATCATACCTCCACTATACTGGGACTAGATCTAATAAGATGGGTTACATCACACCTCATCTATACTGGGACTAGATCTAATAAGATGGGTTACATTATACCGCCACTTTACTGGGACTAGATCTAATAAGATGGTTACATCATACCTCCACTATACTGGGACTAGATCTAATAAGATGGGTTACATCACACCTCCACTATACTGGGACTAGATCTAATAAGATGGGTTACATCATACCTCCACTATACTGGGACTAGATCTAATAAGATGGGTTACATCACACCTCCACTATACTGGGACTAGATCTAATAAGATGGGTTACATCACACCTCCACTATACTGGGACTAGATCTAATAAGATGGGTTACATCATACCTCCACTATACTGGGACTAGATCTAATAAGATGGGTTACATCACACCTCCACTATACTGGGTCTAGATCTAATAAGACGGGTTACATCATACCTCCACTATACTGGGACTATATCTAATAAGATGGGTTACAACATACCTCCACTATACTGGGACTAGATCTAATAAGACGGGTTACATCATACCTCCACTATACTGGGACTAGATCTAATAAGATGGGTTACATCATACCTCCACTATACTGGGACAAGATCTAATAATATGGGTTACATCACACCTCCACTATACTGGGACTAGATCTAATAAGATGGGTTACATCACACCTCCACTATACTGGGACTAGATCTAATAAGATGGGTTACATCACACCTCCACTATACTGGGACTAGATCTAATAAGATGGGTTACATCACACCTCCACTATACTGGGACTAGATCTAATAAGATGGGTTACATCACACCTCCACTATACTGGGACTAGATCTAATAAGATGGGTTACATCACACCTCCACTATACTGGGACTAGATCTAATAAGATGGGTTACATCATACCGCCACTATACTGGGACTAGATCTAATAAGATGGGTTACATCACACCTCCACTATACTGGGACTAGATCTAATAAGATGGGTTACATCATACCTCCACTATACTGGGACTAGATCTAATAAGATGGGTTACATCATACCTCCACTATACTGGGACTAGATCTAATAAGATGGGTTACATCACACCTCCACTATACTGGGACTAGATCTGATAAGATGGGTTACATCACACCTCCACTATCCTGGGACTAGATCTAATAAGATGGGTTACATCATACCTCCACTATACTGGGACTAGATCTAATAAGATGGGTTACATCACACCTCCACTATACTGGGACTAGATCTAATAAGATGGGTTACATCATACCTCCACTATACTGGGACTAGATCTAATAAGATGGGTTACATCACACCTCCACTATACTGGGACTAGATCTAATAAGATGGGTTACATCATAACGCAACTACACTGGGACTAGATCTAATAAGATGGGTTACATCATACCTCCACTATACTGGGACTAGATCTAATAAGATGGGTTACATCACACCTCCACTATACCGGGACTAGATCTAATAAGATGGGTTACATCATACCTCCACTATACTGGGACTAGATCTAATAAGATGGGTTACATCATACCTCCACTATACTGGGACTAGATCTAATAAGACGGGTTACATCATACCTCCACTATACTGGGACTAGATCTAATAAGATGGGTTACATCATACCTCCACTATACTGGGACTAGATCTAATAAGATGGGTTACATCACACCTCCACTATACTGGGACTAGATCTAATAAGATAGGTTACATCATACCTCCACTATACTGGGACTAGATCTAATAAGACGGGTTACATCATACCTCCAATATACTGGGACTAGATCTAATAAGATGGGTTACATCATACCTCCACTACACTGGGACTAGATCTAATAAGATGGGTTACATCATACCTCCACTATACTGGGACTAGATCTAATAAGATGGGTTACATCATACCTCCACTATACTGGGACTAGATCTAATAAGATGGGTTACATCATACCTCCACTATACTGGGACTAGATCTAATAAGATGGGTTACATCATACCTCCACTATACTGGGTCTAGATCTAATAAGATGGGTTACAACATACCTCCACTATACTGGGACTAGATCTAATAAGACGGGTTACATCATACCTCCACTATATTGGGACTAGATCTAATAAGATGGGTTACAACACACCTCCACTATACTGGGACTAGATCTAATAAGATGGGTTACATCACACCTCCACTATACTGGGACTAGATCTAATAAGATGGGTTACATCACACCTCCACTATACTGGGACTAGATCTAATAAGATGGGTTACATCACACCTCCACTATACTGGGACTAGATCTAATAAGATGGGTTACATCACACCTCCACTATACTGGGACTAGATCTAATAAGATGGGTTACATCATACCTCCACTATACTGGGACTAGATCTAATAAGATGGGTTACATCATACCTCCACTATACTGGGACTAGATCTAATAAGATGGGTTACATCACACCTCCACTATACTGGGACTAGATCTAATAAGATGGGTTACATCACACCTCCACTATACTGGGACTAGATCTAATAAGATGGGTTACATCATACCTCCACTATACTGGGACTAGATCTAATAAGATGGGTTACATCACACCTCCACTATACTGGGACTAGATCTAATAAGATGGGTTACATCATACCTCCACTATACTGGGACTAGATCTAATAAGATGGGTTACATCACACCTCCACTATACTGGGACTAGATCTAATAAGATGGGTTACATCATACCTCCACTATACTGGGACTAGATCTAATAAGATGGGTTACATCATACCGCCACTATACTGGGACTAGATCTAATAAGATGGGTTACATCACACCTCCACTATACTGGGACTAGATCTAATAAGATGGGTTACATCACACCTCCACTATACTGGGACTAGATCTAATAAGATGGGTTACATCACACCTCCACTATACTGGGACTAGATCTAATAAGATGGGTTACATCATACCTCCACTATACTGGGACTAGATCTAATAAGATGGGTTACATCATACCTCCACTATACTGGGACTAGATCTAATAAGATGGGTTACATCACACCTCCACTATACTGGGACTAGATCTAATAAGATGGGTTACATCACACCTCCACTATACTGGGACTAGATCTAATAAGATGGGTTACATCATACCTCCACTATACTGGGACTAGATCTAATAAGATGGGTTACATCATACCTCCACTATACTGGGACTAGATCTAATAAGATGGGTTACATCATACCTCCACTATACTGGGACTAGATCTAATAAGATGGGTTACATCACACCTCCACTATACTGGGACTAGATCTAATAAGACGGGTTACATCACACCTCCACTATACTGGGACTAGATCTAATAAGATGGGTTACATCATACCTCCACTATACTGGGACTAGATCTAATAAGATGGGTTACATCACACCTCCACTATACTGGGACTAGATCTAATAAGATGGGTTACATCACACCTCCACTATACTGGGACTAGATCTAATAAGATGGGTTACATCACACCTCCACTATACTGGGACTAGATCTAATAAGACGGGTTACATCACACCTCCACTATACTGGGACTAGATCTAATAAGATGGGTTACATCATACCTCCACTATACTGGGACTAGATCTAATAAGATGGGTTACATCACACCTCCACTATACTGGGACTAGATCTAATAAGATGGGTTACATCACACCTCCACTATACTGGGACTAGATCTAATAAGATGGGTTACATCCCACCTCCACTATACTGGGACTAGATCTAATAAGATGGGTTACATCATGACACCACTATACTGGGACTAGATCTAATAAGATGGGTTACATCATACCTCCACTATACTGGGACTAGATCTAATGAGATGGGTTACATCATACCTCCACTATACTGGGACTAGATCTAATAAGATGGGTTACATCACACCTCCACTATACTGGGACTAGATCTAATAAGATGGGTTACATCACACCTCCACTATACTGGGACTAGATCTAATAAGATGGGTTACATCACACCTCCACTATACTGGGACTAGATCTAATAAGATGGGTTACATCACACCTCCACTATACTGGGACTAGATCTAATAAGATGGGTTACATCATACCTCCACTATACTGGGACTAGATCTAATAAGATGGGTTACATCATACCTCCACTATACTGGGACTAGATCTAATAAGATGGGTTACATCATACCTCCACTATACTGGGACTAGATCTAATAAGACGGGTTACATCATACCTCCACTATACTGGGACTAGATCTAATAAGATGGGTTACATCATACCTCCACTATACTGGGACTAGATCTAATAAGATAGGTTACATCATACCTCCACTATACTGGGACTAGATCTAATAAGATGGGTTACATCATACCTCCACTATACTGGGACTAGATCTAATAAGATGGGTTACATCATACCTCCACTATACTGGGACTAGATCTAATAAGATGGGTTACATCACACCTCCACTATACTGGGACTAGATCTAATAAGATGGGTTACATCACACCTCCACTATACTGGGACTAGATCTAATAAGATGGGTTACATCACACCTCCACTATACTGGGACTAGATCTAATAAGATGGGTTACATCATACCTCCACTATACTGGGACTAGATCTAATAAGATGGGTTACATCACACCTCCACTATACTGGGACTAGATCTAATAAGATGGGTTACATCTTACCTCCACTATTCTGGGACTAGATCTAATAAGATGGGTTACATCACACCTCCACTATACTGGGACTAGATCTAATAAGATGGGTTACATCACACCTCCACTATACTGGGACTAGATCTAATAAGATGGGTTACATCATACCTCCACTATACTGGGACTAGATCTAATAAGATGGGTTACATCACACCTCCACTATACTGGGACTAGATCTAATAAGATGGGTTACATCACACCTCCACTATACTGGGACTAGATCTAATAAGATGGGTTACATCATAACGCCACTTTACTGGGACTAGATCTAATAAGATGGCTTACATCATACCTCCACTATACTGGGACTAGATCTAATAAGATGGGTTACATCACACCTCCACTATACTGGGACTAGATCTAATAAGATGGGTTACATCATACCTCCACTATACTGGGACTAGATCTAATAAGATGGGTTACATCACACCTCCACTATACTGGGACTAGATCTAATAAGATGGGTTACATCACACCTCCACTATACTGGGACTAGATCTAATAAGATGGGTTACATCATACCTCCACTATACTGGGACTAGATCTAATAAGATGGGTTACATCACACCTCCACTATACTGGGACTAGATCTAATAAGACGGGTTACATCATACCTCCACTATACTGGGACTAGATCTAATAAGATGGGTTACATCATACCTCCACTATACTGGGACTAGATCTAATAAGACGGGTTACATCATACCTCCACTATACTGGGACTAGATCTAATAAGATGGGTTACATCACACCTCCACTATACTGGGACTAGATCTAATAATATGGGTTACATCACACCTCCACTATACTGGGACTAGATCTAATAAGATGGGTTACATCACACCTCCACTATACTGGGACTAGATCTAATAAGATGGGTTACATCCCACCTCCACTATACTGGGACTAGATCTAATAAGATGGGTTACATCACACCTCCACTATACTGGGACTAGATCTAATAAGATGGGTTACATCACACCTCCACTATACTGGGACTAGATCTAATAAGATGGGTTACATCACACCTCCACTATACTGGGACTAGATCTAATAAGATGGGTTACATCATACCGCCACTATACTGGGACTAGATCTAATAAGATGGGTTACATCACACCTCCACTATACTGGGACTAGATCTAATAAGATGGGTTACATCATACCTCCACTATACTGGGACTAGATCTAATAAGATGGGTTACATCATACCTCCACTATACTGGGACTAGATCTAATAAGATGGGTTACATCACACCTCCACTATACTGGGACTAGATCTGATAAGATGGGTTACATCACACCTCCACTATCCTGGGACTAGATCTAATAAGATGGGTTACATCATACCTCCACTATACTGGGACTAGATCTAATAAGATGGGTTACATCACACCTCCACTATACTGGGACTAGATCTAATAAGATGGGTTACATCATACCTCCACTATACTGGGACTAGATCTAATAAGATGGGTTACATCACACCTCCACTATACTGGGACTAGATCTAATAAGATGGGTTACATCATACCGCCACTACACTGGGACTAGATCTAATAAGATGGGTTACATCATACCTCCACTATACTGGGACTAGATCTAATAAGATGGGTTACATCACACCTCCACTATACTGGGACTAGATCTAATAAGATGGGTTACATCATACCTCCACTATACTGGGACTAGATCTAATAAGATGGGTTACATCACACCTCCACTATACTGGGACTAGATCTAATAAGACGGGTTACATCATACCTCCACTATACTGGGACTAGATCTAATAAGATGGGTTACATCACACCTCCACTATACTGGGACTAGATCTAATAAGATGGGTTACATCACACCTCCACTATACTGGGACTAGATCTAATAAGATGGGTTACATCACACCTCCACTATACTGGGACTAGATCTAATAAGATGGGTTACATCACACCTCCACTATACTGGGACTAGATCTAATAAGATGGGTTACATCACACCTCCACTATACTGGTACTAGATCTAATAAGATGGGTTACATCATACCTCCACTATACTGGGACTAGATCTAATAAGATGGGTTACATCACACCTCCACTATACTGGGACTAGATCTAATAAGATGGGTTACATCATACCTCCACTATACTGGGACTAGATCTAATAAGATGGGTTACATCATACCTCCACTATACTGGGACTAGATCTAATAAGATGGGTTACATCACACCTCCACTATACTGGGACTAGATCTAATAAGATGGGTTACATCACACCTCCACTATACTGGGACTAGATCTAATAAGATGGGTTACATCACACCTCCACTATACTGGGACTAGATCTAATAAGATGGGTTACATCACACCTCCACTATACTGGGACTAGATCTAATAAGATGGGTTACATCATACCTCCACTATACTGGGACTAGATCTAATAAGATGGGTTACATCACACCTCCACTATACTGGGACTAGATCTAATAAGATGGGTTACATCACACCTCCACTATACTGGGACTAGATCTAATAAGATGGGTTACATCATACCTCCACTATACTGGGACTAGATCTAATAAGATGGGTTACATCATACCTCCACTATACTGGGACTAGATCTAATAAGATGGGTTACATCACACCTCCACTATACTGGGACTAGATCTAATAAGATGGGTTACATCACACCTCCACTATACTGGGACTAGATCTAATAAGATGGGTTACATCATACCTCCACTATACTGGGACTAGATCTAATAAGATGGGTTACATCATACCTCCACTATACTGGGACTAGATCTAATAAGATGGGTTACATCATACCTCCACTATACTGGGACTAGATCTAATAAGATGGGTTACATCACACCTCCACTATACTGGGACTAGATCTAATAAGATGGGTTACATCACACCTCCACTATACTGGGACTAGATCTAATAAGATGGGTTACATCATACCTCCACTATACTGGGACTAGATCTAATAAGATGGGTTACATCACACCTCCACTATACTGGGACTAGATCTAATAAGATGGGTTACATCATACCTCCACTATACTGGGACTAGATCTAATAAGATGGGTTACATCATACCTCCACTATACTGGGACTAGATCTAATAAGATGGGTTACATCATACCTCCACTATACTGGGACTAGATCTAATAAGATGGGTTACATCATACCTCCACTATACTGGGACTAGATCTAATAAGATGGGTTACATCATACCTCCACTATACTGGGACTAGATCTAATAAGATGGGTTACATCACACCTCCACTATACTGGGACTAGATCTAATAAGATGGGTTACATCACACCTCCACTATACTGGGACTAGATCTAATAAGACGGGTTACATCATACCTCCACTATACTGGGACTAGATCTAATAAGATGGGTTACATCATACCTCCACTATACTGGGACTAGATCTAATAAGATGGGTTACATCACACCTCCACTATACTGGGACTAGATCTAATAAGATGGGTTACATCACACCTCCACTATACTGGGACTAGATCTAATAAGATGGGTTACATCACACCTCCACTATACTGGGACTAGATCTAATAAGATGGGTTACATCACACCTCCACTATACTGGTACTAGATCTAATAAGATGGGTTACATCATACCTCCACTATACTGGGACTAGATCTAATAAGATGGGTTACATCACACCTCCACTATACTGGGACTAGATCTAATAAGATGGGTTACATCATACCTCCACTATACTGGGACTAGATCTAATAAGATGGGTTACATCATACCTCCACTATACTGGGTCTAGATCTAATAAGATGGGTTACATCACACCTCCACTATACTGGGACTAGATCTAATAAGATGGGTTACATCACACCTCCACTATACTGGGACTAAATCTAATAAGATGGGTTACATCATACCCTCCACTATACTGGGACTAGATCTAATAAGATGGGTTACATCACACCTCCACTATACTGGGACTAGATCTAATAAGATGGGTTACATCATACCTCCACTATACTGGGACTAGATCTAATAAGATGGGTTACATCATACCTCCACTATACTGGGACTAGATCTAATAAGATGGGTTACATCACACCTCCACTATACTGGGACTAGATCTAATAAGATGGGTTACATCACACCTCCACTATACTGGGACTAGATCTAATAAGATGGGTTACATCATACCTCCACTATACTGGGACTAGATCTAATAAGATGGGTTACATCACACCTCCACTATACTGGGACTAGATCTAATAAGATGGGTTACATCACACCTCCACTATACTGGGACTAGATCTAATAAGATGGGTTACATCATACCTCCACTATACTGGGACTAGATCTAATAAGATGGGTTACATCACACCTCCACTATACTGGGACTAGATCTAATAAGATGGGTTACATCATACCTCCACTATACTGGGACTAGATCTAATAAGATGGGTTACATCACACCTCCACTATACTGGGACTAGATCTAATAAGATGGGTTACATCACACCTCCACTATACTGGGACTAGATCTAATAAGATGGGTTACATCACACCTCCACTATACTGGGACTAGATCTAATAAGATGGGTTACATCATACCTCCACTATACTGGGACTAGATCTAATAAGATGGGTTACATCATACCTCCACTATACTGGGACTAGATCTAATAAGATGGGTTACATCATACCTCCACTATACTGGGACTAGATCTAATAAGATGGGTTACATCATACCTCCACTATACTGGGACTAGATCTAATAAGATGGGTTACATCATACCTCCACTATACTGGGACTAGATCTAATAAGATGGGTTACATCACACCTCCACTATACTGGGACTAGATCTAATAAGATGGGTTACATCACACCTCCACTATACTGGGACTAGATCTAATAAGATGGGTTACATCACACCTCCACTATACTGGGACTAGATCTAATAAGACGGGTTACATCATACCTCCACTATACTGGGACTAGATCTAATAAGATGGGTTACATCACATCTCCACTATACTGGGACTAGATCTAATAAGATGGGTTACATCACACCTCCACTATACTGGGACTAGATCTAATAAGATGGGTTACATCACACCTCCACTATACTGGGACTAGATCTAATAAGATGGGTTACATCACACCTCCACTATACTGGGACTAGATCTAATAAGATGGGTTACATCATAACGCCACTATACTGGGACTAGATCTAATAAGATGGGTTACATCATACCTCCACTATACTGGGACTAGATCTAATAAGATGGGTTACATCATACCTCCACTATACTGGGACTAGATCTAATAAGATGGGTTACATCATACCTCCACTATACTGGGACTAGATCTAATAAGATGGGTTACATCATACCTCCACTATACTGGGACTAGATCTAATAAGATGGGTTACATCACATCTCCACTATACTGGGACTAGATCTAATAAGATGGGTTACATCATACCTCCACTATACTGGGACTAGATCTAATAAGATGGGTTACATCACACCTCCACTATACTGGGACTAGATCTAATAAGATGGGTTACATCACACCTCCACTATACTGGGACTAGATCTAATAAGATGGGTTACATCATACCGCCACTATACTGGGACTAGATCTAATAAGATGGGTTACATCATACCTCCACTATACTGGGACTAGATCTAATAAGATGGGTTACATCATACCTCCACTATACTGGGACTAGATCTAATAAGATGGGTTACATCACACCTCCACTATACTGGGACCAGATCTAATAAGATGGGTTACATCATAACGCCACTATACTGGGACTAGATCTAATAAGACGGGTTACATCACACCTCCACTATACTGGGACTAGATCTAATAAGATGAGTTACATCACACCTCCACTATACTGGGACTAGATCTAATAAGATGAGTAACATCATACCTCCACTATACTGGGACTAGATCTAATAAGATGGGTTACATCACACCTCCACTATACTGGGACTAGATCTAATAAGATGGGTTACATCACACCTCCACTATACTGGGACTAGATCTAATAAGATGGGTTACATCATACCTCCACTATACTGGGACTAGATCTAATAAGATGGGTTACATCACACCTCCACTATACTGGGACTAGATCTAATAAGATGGGTAACATCATACCTCCACTATACTGGGACTAGATCTAATAAGATGGGTTACATCACACCTCCACTATACTGGGACTAGATCTAATAAGATGGGTTACATCATACCTCCACTATACTGGGACTAGATCTAATAAGATGGGTTACATCACACCTCCACTATACTGGGACTAGATCTAATAAGATGGGTTACATCAGACCTCCACTATACTGGGACTAGATCTAATAAGATGGGTTACATCACACCTCCACTATACTGGGACTAGATCTAATAAGATGGGTTACATCATACCTCCACTATACTGGGACTATATCTAATTAGATGGGTTACATCACACCTCCACTATACTGGGACTAGATCTAATAAGATGGGTTACATCACACCTCCACTATACTGGGACTAGATCTAATAAGATGGGTTACATCATACCTCCACTATACTGGGACTAGATCTAATTAGATGGGTTACATCACACCTCCACTATACTGGGACTAGATCTAATAAGACGGGTTACATCATACCTCCACTATACTGGGACTAGATCTAATAAGATGGGTTACATCACACCTCCACTATGCTGGGACTAGATCTAATAAGATGGGTTACATCACACCTCCACTATACTGGGACTAGATCTAATAAGATGGGTTACATCACACCTCCACTATACTGGGACTAGATCTAATAAGATGGGTTACATCATACCTCCACTATACTGGGTCTAGATCTAATAAGATGGGTTACATCATACCTCCACTATACTGGGACTAGATCTAATAAGATGGGTTACATCACACCTCCACTATACTGGGACTAGATCTAATAAGATGGGTTACATCACACCTCCACTATACTGGGACTAGATCTAATAAGATGGGTTACATCATACCTCCACTATACTGGGACTAGATCTAATAAGATGGGTTACATCACACCTCCACTATACTGGGACTAGATCTAATAAGATGGGTTGCATCACACCTCCACTATACTGGGACTAGATCTAATAAGATGGGTTACATCATACCTCCACTATACTGGGACTAGATCTAATAAGATGGGTTACATCACACCTCCACTATACTGGGACTAGATCTAATAAGATGGGTTACATCACACCTCCACTATACTGGGACTAGATCTAATAAGATGGGATACATCACACCTCCACTATTCACACTCTGGCCTTAGTTATCTTTGTTTTCACTAATATTTTAGTTAGGTCAGGGTGTGACATCGTGTAGTATGTGTTTGTGTCTAGGTTTGTAGTTTTGGTAATGTCTTGTCAAGGTGTTTATAGTTGATGGCTGCCTAGATTGGTTCTCAATGAGACAGCTGTGGGTTATTGTCTCTAATTGGGAGCCATATTTAAGGCAGCCTGGGCATCATGTGTTTGTGGGTAATTGTCTATGTTGAACGTTTGTTGCTTGTCTGTGCACTTACGTTATGTAGCTTCACGGTCTTTGTTGTTTTTTAGTTCTGGATAGTGTCGGTTTCGTGTTTTTCCCTCGTCCAAAATAAAGAGATGTATTTGCATACGCTGCGCCTTGGTCCAATATCTCACAAGAAGACGATCGTGACAACTATACTGGGACTAGATCTAATAAGATGGGTTACATCATACCTCCACTATACTGGGACTAGATCTAACAAGATGGGTTACATCATACCTCCACTATACTGGGACTAGGACTAATAAGATGGGTTACATCATACCTTCACTATACTGGGACTAGATCTAATAAGATGGGTTACATCACACCTCCACTATACTGGGACTAGATCTAATAAGATGGGTTACATCACACCTCCACTATACTGGGACTAGATCTAATAAGATGGGTTACATCAGACCTCCACTATACTGGGACTAGATCTAATAAGATGGGTTACATCACATCTCCACTATACTGGGACTAGATCTAATAAGATGGGTTACATCATACCTCCACTATACTGGGACTATATCTAATTAGATGGGTTACATCACACCTCCACTATACTGGGACTAGATCTAATAAGACGGGTTACATCATACCTCCACTATACTGGGACTAGATCTAATAAGATGGGTTACATCACACCTCCACTATACTGGGACTAGATCTAATAAGATGGGTTACATCATACCTCCACTATACTGGGACTAGATCTAATAAGATGGGTTACATCATACCTCCACTATACTGGGACTAGAACTAATAAGATGGGTTACATCATACCTCCACTATACTGGGACTAGATCTAATAAGATGGGTTACATCACACCTCCACTATACTGGGACTAGATCTAATAAGATGGGTTACATCACACCTCCACTATACTGGGACTAGATCTAATAAGATGGGTTACATCAGACCTCCACTATACTGGGACTAGATCTAATAAGATGGGTTACATCACACCTCCACTATACTGGGACTAGATCTAATAAGATGGGTTACATCATACCTCCACTATACTGGGACTAGATCTAATAAGATGGGTTACATCACACCTCCACTATACTGGGACTAGATCTAATAAGACGGGTTACATCATACCTCCACTATACTGGGACTAGATCTAATAAGATGGGTTACATCACACCTCCACTATACTGGGACTAGATCTAATAAGATGGGTTACATCACACCTCCACTATGCTGGGACTAGATCTAATAAGATGGGTTACATCACACCTCCACTATACTGGGACTAGATCTAATAAGATGGGTTACATCACACCTCCACTATACTGGGACTAGATCTAATAAGATGGTTACATCATACCTCCACTATACTGGGACTAGATCTAATAAGATGGGTTACATCACACCTCCACTATACTGGGACTAGATCTAATAAGATGGGTTACATCACACCTCCACTATACTGGGACTAGATCTAATAAGATGGGTTACATCACACCTCCACTATACTGGGACTAGATCTAATAAGATGGGTTACATCATACCTCCACTATACTGGGACTAGATCTAATAAGATGGGTTACATCACACCTCCACTATACTGGGACTAGATCTAATAAGATGGGTTGCATCACACCTCCACTATACTGGGACTAGATCTAATAAGATGGGTTACATCATACCTCCACTATACTGGGACTAGATCTAATAAGATGGGTTACATCACACCTCCACTATACTGGGACTAGATCTAATAAGATGGGTTACATCATACCTCCACTATACTGGGACTAGATCTAATAAGATGGGTTACATCACACCTCCACTATACTGGGACTAGATCTAATAAGATGGGTTACATCATACCTCCACTATACTGGGACTAGATCTAACAAGATGGGTTACATCATACCTCCACTATACTGGGACTAGGACTAATAAGATGGGTTACATCATCCCTTCACTATACTGGGACTAGATCTAATAAGATGGGTTACATCACACCTCCACTATACTGGGACTAGATCTAATAAGATGGGTTACATCACACCTCCACTATACTGGGACTAGATCTAATAAGATGGGTTACATCACACCTCCACTATACTGGGACTAGATCTAATTAGATGGGTTACATCATACCTCCACTATACTGGGACTAGATCTAATAAGATGGGTTACATCACACCTCACACTATACTGGGACTAGATCTAATAAGATGGGTTACATCACACGTCCACTATACTGGGACTAGATCTAATAAGATGGGTTACATAATACCTCCACTATACTGGGACTAGATCTAATAAGATGGGTTACATCACACCTCCACTATACTGGGACTAGATCTAATAAGATGGGTTACATCACACCTCCACTATACTGGGACTAGATCTAATAAGATGGGTTACATCATACCTCCACTATACTGGGACTAGATCTAATAAGATGGGTTACATCATACCTCCACTATACTGGGACTAGATCTAATAAGATGGGTTACATCACACCTCCACTATACTGGGACTAGATCTAATAAGATGGGTTACATCATACCTCCACTATACTGGGACTAGATCTAATAAGATGGGTTACATCACACCTCCACTATACTGGGTCTAGATCTAATAAGATGGGTTACATCACACCTCCACTATACTGGGACTAGATCTAATAAGATGGGTTACATCACACCTCCACTATACTGGGACTAGATCTAATAAGATGGGTTACATCACACCTCCACTATACTGGGACTAGATCTAATAAGACGGGTTACATCATACCTCCACTATACTGGGACTAGATCTAATAAGATGGGTTACATCATACCTCCACTATACTGGGACTAGATCTAATCAGATGGGTTACATCACACCTCCACTATACTGGGACTAGATCTAATAAGATGGGTTACATCACACCTCCACTATACTGGGACTAGATCTAATAAGATGGGTTACATCACACCTCCACTATACTGGGACTAGATCTAATAAGATGGGTTACGTCATACCTCCACTATACTGGGACTAGATCTAATAAGATGGGTTACATCACACCTCCACTATACTGGGACTAGATCTAATAAGATGGGTTACATCACACCTCCACTATACTGGGACTAGATCTAATAAGATGGGTTACATCATAACGCCACTATACTGGGACTAGATCTAATAAGATGGGTTACATCATACCTCCACTATACTGGGACTAGATCTAATAAGATGGGTTACATCATACCTCCACTATACTGGGACTAGATCTAATAAGATGGGTTACATCATACCTCCACTATACTGGGACCAGATCTAATAAGATGGGTTACATCATAACGCCACTATAGTGGGACTACATCTAATAAGACGGGTTACATCACACCTCCACTATACTGGGACTAGATCTAATAAGATGAGTTACATCACACCTCCACTATACTGGGACTAGATCTAATAAGATGAGTAACATCATACCTCCACTATACTGGGACTAGATCTAATAAGATGGGTTACATCACACCTCCACTATACTGGGACTAGATCTAATAAGATGGGTTACATCACACCTCCACTATACTGGGACTAGATCTAATAAGATGGGTTACATCATACCTCCACTATACTGGGACTAGATCTAATAAGATGGGTTACATCACACCTCCACTATACTGGGACTAGATCTAATAAGATGAGTAACATCATACCTCCACTATACTGGGACTAGATCTAATAAGATGGGTTACATCACACCTCCACTATACTGGGACTAGATCTAATAAGATGGGTTACATCATACCTCCACTATACTGGGACTAGATCTAATAAGATGGGTTACATCACACCTCCACTATACTGGGACTAGATCTAATAAGATGGGTTACATCACACCTCCACTATACTGGGACTAGATCTAATAAGATGGGTTACATCACACCTCCACTATACTGGGACTAGATCTAATAAGATGGGTTACATCACACCTCCACTATACTGGGACTAGATCTAATAAGATGGGTTACATCACACCTCCACTATACTGGGACTAGATCTAATAAGATGGGTTACATCACACCTCCACTATACTGGGACTAGATCTAATAAGATGGGTTACATCATACCTCCACTATACTGGGACTAGATCTAATAAGATGGGTTACATCACACCTCCACTATACTGGGACTAGATCTAATAAGACGGGTTACATCATACATCCACTATACTGGGACTAGATCTAATAAGATGGGTTACATCACACCTCCACTATACTGGGACTAGATCTAATAAGATGGGTTACATCACACCTCCACTATGCTGGGACTAGATCTAATAAGATGGGTTACATCACACCTCCACTATACTGGGACTAGATCTAATAAGATGGGTTACATCACACCTCCACTATACTGGGACTAGATCTAATAAGATTGGTTACATCATACCTCCACTATACTGGGTCTAGATCTAATAAGATAGGTTACATCATACCTCCACTATACTGGGACTAGATCTAATAAGATGGGTTACGTCACACCTCCACTATACTGGGACTAGATCTAATAAGATGGGTTACATCACACCTCCACTATACTGGGACTAGATCTAATGAGATGGGTTGCATCACACCTCCACTATACTGGGACTAGATCTAATAAGATGGGTTACATCATACCTCCACTATACTGGGACTAGATCTAATAAGATGGGTTACATCACACCTCCACTATACTGGGACTAGATCTAATAAGATGGGTTACATCATACCTCCACTATACTGGGACTAGATCTAATAAGATGGGTTACATCACACCTCCACTATACTGGGACTAGATCTAATAAGATGGGTTACATCATACCTCCACTATACTGGGACAAGATCTAACAAGATGAGTTACATCATACCTCCACTATACTGGGACTAGATCTAATAAGATGGGTTACATCATACCTCCACTATACTGGGACTAGATCTAATAAGATGGGTTACATCACACCTCCACTATACTGGGACTAGATCTAATAAGATGGGTTACATCACACCTCCACTATACTGGGACTAGATCTAATAAGATGGGTTACATCATACCTCCACTATACTGGGACTAGATCTAATAAGATGGGTTACATCACACCTCCACTATACTGGGACTAGATCTAATAAGACGGGTTACATCATACCTCCACTATACTGGGACTAGATCTAATAAGATGGGTTACATCACACCTCCACTATACTGGGACTAGATCTAATAAGATGGGTTACATCACACCTCCACTATGCTGGGACTAGATCTAATAAGATGGGTTACATCACACCTCCACTATACTGGGACTAGATCTAATAAGATGGGTTACATCACACCTCCACTATACTGGGACTAGATCTAATAAGATTGGGTTACATCATACCTCCACTATACTGGGTCTAGATCTAATAAGATGGGTTACATCATACCTCCACTATACTGGGACTAGATCTAATAAGATGGGTTACATCACACCTCCACTATACTGGGACTAGATCTAATAAGATGGGTTACATCACACCTCCACTATACTGGGACTAGATCTAATAAGATGGGTTACATCATACCTCCACTATACTGGGACTAGATCTAATAAGATGGGTTACATCACACCTCCACTATACTGGGACTAGATCTAATAAGATGGGTTGCATCACACCTCCACTATACTGGGACTAGATCTAATAAGATGGGTTACATCATACCTCCACTATACTGGGACTAGATCTAATAAGATGGGTTACATCACACCTCCACTATACTGGGACTAGATCTAATAAGATGGGTTACATCATACCTCCACTATACTGGGACTAGATCTAATAAGATGGGTTACATCACACCTCCACTATACTGGGACTAGATCTAATAAGATGGGTTACATCATACCTCCACTATACTGGGACTAGATCTAACAAGATGGGTTACATCATACCTCCACTATACTGGGACTAGACTAATAAGATGGGTTACATCATCCCTCCACTATACTGGGACTAGATCTAATAAGATGGGTTACATCACACCTCCACTATACTGGGACTAGATCTAATAAGATGGGTTACATCACACCTCCACTATACTGGGACTAGATCTAATAAGATGGGTTACATCACACCTCCACTATACTGGGACTAGATCTAATAAGATGGGTTACATCATACCTCCACTATACTGGGACTAGATCTAATAAGATGGGTTACATCACACCTCACACTATACTGGGACTAGATCTAATAAGATGGGTTACATCACACGTCCACTATACTGGGACTAGATCTAATAAGATGGGTTACATCACACCTCCACTATACTGGGACTAGATCTAATAAGATGGGTTACATCACACCTCCACTATACTGGGACTAGATCTAATAAGATGGGTTACATCATACCTCCACTATACTGGGACTAGATCTAATAAGATGGGTTACATCATACCTCCACTATACTGGGACTAGATCTAATAAGATGGGTTACATCATACCTCCACTATACTGGGACTAGATCTAATAAGATGGGTTACATCACACCTCCACTATACTGGGACTAGATCTAATAAGATGGGTTACATCATACCTCCACTATACTGGGACTAGATCTAATAAGATGGGTTACATCACACCTCCACTATACTGGGTCTAGATCTAATAAGATGGGTTACATCACACCTCCACTATACTGGGACTAGATCTAATAAGATGGGTTACATCACACCTCCACTATACTGGGACTAGATCTAATAAGATGGGTTACATCACACCTCCACTATACTGGGACTAGATCTAATAAGACGGGTTACATCATACCTCCACTATACTGGGACTAGATCTAATAAGATGGGTTACATCATACCTCCACTATACTGGGACTAGATCTAATCAGATGGGTTACATCACACCTCCACTATACTGGGACTAGATCTAATAAGATGGGTTACATCACACCTCCACTATACTGGGACTAGATCTAATAAGATGGGTTACATCCCACCTCCACTATACTGGGACTAGATCTAATAAGATGGGTTACGTCATACCTCCACTATACTGGGACTAGATCTAATAAGATGGGTTACATCACACCTCCACTATACTGGGACTAGATCTAATAAGATGGGTTACATCACACCTCCACTATACTGGGACTAGATCTAATAAGATGGGTTACATCATAACGCCACTATACTGGGACTAGATCTAATAAGATGGGTTACATCATACCTCCACTATACTGGGACTAGATCTAATAAGATGGGTTACATCATACCTCCACTATACTGGGACTAGATCTAATAAGATGGGTTACATCATACCTCCACTATACTGGGACCAGATCTAATAAGATGGGTTACATCATAACGCCACTATAGTGGGACTACATCTAATAAGACGGGTTACATCACACCTCCACTATACTGGGACTAGATCTAATAAGATGAGTTACATCACACCTCCACTATACTGGGACTAGATCTAATAAGATGAGTAACATCATACCTCCACTATACTGGGACTAGATCTAATAAGATGGGTTACATCACACCTCCACTATACTGGGACTAGATCTAATAAGATGGGTTACATCACATCTCCACTATACTGGGACTAGATCTAATAAGATGGGTTACATCATACCTCCACTATACTGGGACTAGATCTAATAAGATGGGTTACATCACACCTCCACTATACTGGGAAAAGATCTAATAAGATGAGTAACATCATACCTCCACTATACTGGGACTAGATCTAATAAGATGGGTTACATCACACCTCCACTATACTGGGACTAGATCTAATAAGATGGGTTACATCACACCTCCACTATACTGGGACTAGATCTAATAAGATGGGTTACATCACACCTCCACTATACTGGGACTAGATCTAATAAGATGGGTTACATCACACCTCCACTATACTGGGACTAGATCTAATAAGATGGGTTACATCACACCTCCACTATACTGGGACTAGATCTAATAAGATGGGTTACATCATACCTCCACTATACTGGGACTATATCTAATAAGATGGGTTACATCACACCTCCACTATACTGGGACTAGATCTAATTAGATGGGTTACATCACACCTCCACTATACTGGGACTAGATCTAATAAGATGGGTTACATCATACCTCCACTATACTGGGACTAGATCTAATAAGATGGGTTACATCACACCTCCACTATACTGGGACTAGATCTAATAAGACGGGTTACATCATACCTCCACTATACTGGGACTAGATCTAATAAGATGGGTTACATCACACCTCCACTATACTGGGACTAGATCTAATAAGATGGGTTACATCACACCTCCACTATGCTGGGACTAGATCTAATAAGATGGGTTACATCACACCTCCACTATACTGGGACTAGATCTAATAAGATGGGTTACATCACACCTCCACTATACTGGGACTAGATCTAATAAGATTGGTTACATCATACCTCCACTATACTGGGTCTAGATCTAATAAGATGGTTACATCATACCTCCACTATACTGGGACTAGATCTAATAAGATGGGTTACGTCACACCTCCACTATACTGGGACTAGATCTAATAAGATGGGTTACATCACACCTCCACTATACTGGGACTAGATCTAATGAGATGGGTTACATCATACCTCCACTATACTGGGACTAGATCAAATTAGATGGGTTACATCACACCTCCACTATACTGGGACTAGATCTAATAAGATGGGTTGCATCACACCTCCACTATACTGGGACTAGATCTAATAAGATGGGTTATATCATACCTCCACTATACTGGGACTAGATCTAATAAGATGGGTTACATCACACCTCCACTATACTGGGACTAGATCAAATAAGATGGGTTACATCATACCTCCACTATACTGGGACTAGATCTAATAAGATGGGTTACATCACACCTCCACTATACTGGGACTAGATCTAATAAGATGGGTTACATCATACCTCCACTATACTGGGACTAGATCTAACAAGATGGGTTACATCATACCTCCACTATACTGGGACTAGATCTAATAAGATGGGTTACATCATACCTCCACTATACTGGGACTAGATCTAATAAGATGGGTTACATCACACCTCCACTATACTGGGACTAGATCTAATAAGATGGGTTACATCACACCTCCACTATACTGGGACTAGATCTAATAAGATGGGTTACATCACACCTCCACTATACTGGGACTAGATATAATTAGATGGGTTACATCATACCTCCACTATACTGGGACTAGATCTAATAAGATGGGTTACATCAGACCTCCACTATACTGGGACTAGATCTAATAAGATGGGTTACATCACACCTCCACTATACTGGGACTAGATCTAATAAGATGGGTTACATCATACCTCCACTATACTGGGACTAGATCTAATTAGATGGGTTACATCACACCTCCACTATACTGGGACTAGATCTAATAAGATGGGTTACATCACACCTCCACTATACTGGGACTAGATCTAATAAGATGGGTTACATCATACCTCCACTATACTGGGACTAGATCTAATAAGATGGGTTACATCACACCTCCACTATACTGGGACTAGATCTAATAAGACGGGTTACATCATACCTCCACTATACTGGGACTAGATCTAATAAGATGGGTTACATCACACCTCCACTATACTGGGACTAGATCTAATAAGATGGGTTACATCACACCTCAACTATGCTGGGACTAAATCAAATAACATGGGTTACATCATAACGCCACTATACTGGGACTAGATCTAATAAGATGGGTTACATCATACCTCCACTATACTGGGACTAGATCTAATAAGATGGGTTACATCATACCTCCACTATACTGGGACTAGATCTAATAAGATGGGTTACATCATACCTCCACTATACTGGGACCAGATCTAATAAGATGGGTTACATCATAACGCCACTATAGTGGGACTAGATCTAATAAGACGGGTTACATCACACCTCCACTATACTGGGACTAGATCTAATAAGATGAGTTACATCACACCTCCACTATACTGGGACTAGATCTAATAAGATGAGTAACATCATACCTCCACTATACTGGGACTAGATCTAATAAGATGGGTTACATCACACCTCCACTATACTGGGACTAGATCTAATAAGATGGGTTACATCACATCTCCACTATACTGGGACTAGATCTAATAAGATGGGTTACATCATACCTCCACTATACTGGGACTAGATCTAATAAGATGGGTTACATCACACCTCCACTATACTGGGACTAGATCTAATAAGATGAGTAACATCATACCTCCACTATACTGGGACTAGATCTAATAAGATGGGTTACATCACACCTCCACTATACTGGGACTAGATCTAATAAGATGGGTTACATCACACCTCCACTATACTGGGACTAGATCTAATAAGATGAGTTACATCACACCTCCACTATACTGGGACTAGATCTAATAAGATGGGTTACATCAGACCTCCACTATACTGGGACTAGATCTAATAAGATGGGTTACATCACACCTCCACTATACTGGGACTAGATCTAATAAGATGGGTTACATCATACCTCCACTATACTGGGACTAGATCTAATAAGATGGGTTACATCACACCTCCACTATACTGGGACTAGATCTAATAAGATGGGTTACATCACACCTCCAATATACTGGGACTAGATCTAATAAGATGGGTTACATCATACCTCCACTATACTGGGACTAGATCTAATAAGATGGGTTACATCACACCTCCACTATACTGGGACTAGATCTAATAAGACGGGTTACATCATACCTCCACTATACTGGGACTAGATCTAATAAGATGGGTTACATCACACCTCCACTATACTGGGACTAGATCTAATAAGATGGGTTACATCACACCTCCACTATGCTGGGACTAGATCTAATAAGATGGGTTACATCACACCTCCACTATACTGGGACTAGATCTAATAAGATGGGTTACATCACACCTCCACTATACTGGGACTAGATCTAATAAGATTGGTTACATCATACCTCCACTATACTGGGTCTAGGTCTAATAAGATGGGTTACATCATACCTCCACTATACTGGGACTAGATCTAATAAGATGGGTTACGTCACACCTCCACTATACTGGGACTAGATCTAATAAGATGGGTTACATCACACCCCCACTATACTGGGACTAGATCTAATGAGATGGGTTACATCATACCTCCACTATACTGGGACTAGATCTAATTAGATGGGTTACATCACACCTCCACTATACTGGGACTAGATCTAATAAGATGGGTTGCATCACACCTCTACTATACTGGGACTAGATCTAATAAGATGGGTTATATCATACCTCCACTATACTGGGACTAGATCTAATAAGATGGGTTACATCACACCTCCACTATACTGGGACTAGATCTAATAAGATGGGTTACATCACACCTCCACTATACTGGGACTAGATCTAATAAGATGGGTTACATCACACCTCCACTATACTGGGACTAGATCTAATAAGATGGGTTACATCATACCTCCACTATACTGGGACTAGATCTAATAAGATGGGTTACATCAGACCTCCACTATACTGGGACTAGATCTAATAAGATGGGTTACATCACACCTCCACTATACTGGGACTAGATCTAATAAGATGGGTTACATCACACCTCCACTATACTGGGACTAGATCTAATAAGACGGGTTACATCATACCTCCACTATACTGGGACTAGATCTAATAAGATGGGTTACATCACACCTCCACTATACTGGGACTAGATCTAATAAGATGGGTTACATCACACCTCCACTATGCTGGGACTAGATCTAATAAGATGGGTTACATCACACCTCCACTATACTGGGACTAGATCTAATAAGATGGGTTACATCACACCTCCACTATACTGGGACTAGATCTAATAAGATTGGTTACATCATACCTCCACTATACTGGGTCTAGATCTAATAAGATGGGTTACATCATACCTCCACTATACTGGGACTAGATCTAATAAGATGGGTTACATCACACCTCCACTATACTGGGACTAGATCTAATAAGATGGGTTACATCACACCTCCACTATACTGGGACTAGATCTAATGAGATGGGTTACATCATACCTCCACTATACTGGGACTAGATCTAATTAGATGGGTTACATCACACCTCCACTATACTGGGACTAGATCTAATAAGATGGGTTGCATCACACCTCCACTATACTGGGACTAGATCTAATAAGATGGGTTATTTCATACCTCCACTATACTGGGACTAGATCTAATAAGATGGGTTACATCACACCTCCACTATACTGGGACTAGATCTAATAAGATGGGTTACATCATACCTCCACTATACTGGGACTAGATCTAATAAGATGGGTTACATCACACCTCCACTATACTGGGACTAGATCTAATAAGATGGGTTACATCATACCTCCACTATACTGGGACTAGATCTAACAAGATGGGTTACATCATACCTCCACTATACTGGGACTAGATCTAATAAGATGGGTTACATCATACCTCCACTATACTGGGACTAGATCTAATAAGATGGGTTACATCACACCTCCACTATACTGGGACTAGATCTAATAAGATGGGTTACATCACACCTCCACTATACTGGGACTATATCTAATAAGATGGGTTACATCACACCTCCACTATACTGGGACTAGATCTAATTAGTTGGGTTACATCATACCTCCACTATACTGGGACTAGATCTAATAAGATGGGTTACATCACACCTCCACTATACTGGGACTAGATCTAATAAGATGGGTTACATCATACCTCTTATATACTGGGACTAGATCTAATAAGATGGGTTACATCACACGTCCACTATACTGGGACTAGATCTAAAAAGATGGGTTACATCATACCTCCACTATACTGGGACTAGATCTAATAAGATGGGTTACATCACACCTCCACTATACTGGGACTAGATCTAATAAGATGGGTTACATCATACCTCCACTATACTGGGACTAGATCTAATAAGATGGGTTACATCACACCTCCACTATACTGGGACTAGATCTAATAAGATGGGTTACATCATACCTCCACTATACTGGGACTAGATCTAATAAGATGGGTTACATCACACCTCCACTATACTGGGACTAGATCTAATAAGATGGGTTACATCACACCTCCACTATACTGGGACTAGATCTAATAAGATGGGTTACATCACACCTCCACTATACTGGGACTAGATCTAATAAGACAGGTTACATCACACCTCCACTATACTGGGACTAGATTTAATAAGATGGGTTACATCACACCTCCACTATACTTGGACTAGATCTAATAAGATGGTTTACATCATACCTCCACTATACTGGGACTAGATCTAATAAGATGGGTTACATCACACCTCCACTATACTGGGACTAGATCTAATAAGATGGGTTACATCATACCTCCACTATACTGGGACTAGGATCTAATAAGATGGGTTACATCATACCTCCACTATACTGGGACTAGATCTAATAAGATGGGTTACATCATACCTCCACTATACTGGGACTAGATCTAATAAGATGGGTTACATCATACCTCCACTATACTGGGACTAGATCTAATAAGATGGGTTACATCACACATCCACTATACTGGGACTAGATCTAATGAGATGGGTTACATCATACCTCCACTATACTGGGACTAGATCTAATAAGACCGGTTACATCATACCTCCACTATACTGGGACTAGATCTAATTTAATTTGGGTTACATCATACCTCCACTATACTGGGACTATCTAATAAGATGGGTTACATCATACCTCCACTATACTGGGACTAGATCTAATAAGATGGGTTACATCATACCTCCACTATACTGGGACTAGATCTAATAAGATGGGTTACATCACACCTCCACTATACTGGGACTAGATCTAATAAGATGGGTTACATCATACCTCCACTATACAGGGACTAGATCTAATAAGATGGGTTACATCACACCTCCACTATACTGGGACTAGATCTAATAAGATGGGTTACATCATACCTCCACTATACTGGGACTAGATCTAATAAGATGAGTTACATCATACCTCCACTATACTGGGACTAGATCTAATAAGATGGGTTTCATCATAACCCCACTATACTGGGACTAGACCTAATAAGATGGGTTACATCATACCTCCACTATACTGGGACTAGATCTAATAAGATGGGTTACATCACACCTCCACTATACTGGGACTAGATCTAATAAGATGGGTTACATCATACCTCCACTATACTGGGAATAGATCTAATAAGATGGGATACATCATACCTCCACTATACTGGGACTAGATCTAATAAGATGGGTTACATCATACCTCCACTATACTGGGACTAGATCTAATAAGATGGGTTACATCACACCTCCACTATACTGGGACTAGATCTAATAAGATGGGTTACATCACACCTCCACTATACTGGGACTATATCTAATAAGATGGGTTACATCACACCTCCACTATACTGGGACTAGATCTAATTTGATGGGTCACATCATACCTCCACTATACTGGGACTAGATCTACTAAGATGGGTTACATCATACCTCCACTGTACTGGGACTAGATCTAATAAGATGGGTTACATCACACCTCCACTATACTGGGACTAGATCTAATAAGATGGGTTACATCACACCTCCACTATACTGGGACTAGATCTAATAAGATGGGTTACATCACACCTCCACTATACTGGGACTAGATCTAATTAGATGGGTTACATCATACCTCCACTATACTGGGACTAGATCTAATAAGATGGGTTACATCATACCTCTTAAATACTGGGACTAGATCTAATAAGATGGGTTACATCACACATCCACTATACTGGGACTAGATCTAATAAGATGGGTTACATCATACCTCCACTATACTGGGACTAGATCTAATAAGATGGGTTACATCACACCTCCACTATACTGGGACTAGATCTAATAAGATGGGTTACATCATACCTCCACTATACTGGGACTAGATCTAATAAGATGGGTTACATCACACCTCCACTATACTGGGACTAGATCTAATAAGATGGGTTACATCATACCTCCACTATACTGGGACTAGATCTAATAAGATGGGTTACATCACACCTCCACTATACTGGGACTAGATCTAATAAGATGGGTTACATCACACCTCCACTATACTGGGACTAGATCTAATAAGATGGGTTACATCACACCTCCACTATACTGGGACTAGATCTAATAAGACAGGTTACATCACACCTCCACTATACTGGCACTAGATTTAATAAGATGGGTTACATCACACCTCCACTATACTGGGACTAGATCTAATAAGATGGGTTACATCACACCTCCACTATACTGGGACTAGATCTAATAAGATGGGTTACATCACACCTCCACTATACTGGGACTAGATCTAATAAGATGGGTTACATCATACCTCCACTATACTGGGACTAGATCTAATAAGATGGGTTACATCACACCTCCACTATACTGGGACTAGATCTAATAAGATGGGTTACATCATACCTCCACTATACTGGGACTAGGATCTAATAAGATGGGTTACATCATACCTCCACTATACTGGGACTAGATCTAATAAGATGGGTTACATCATACCTCCACTATACTGGGACTAGATCTAATAAGATGGGTTACATCAAACCTCCACTATACTGGGACTAGATCTAATAAGATGGGTTACATCACACCTCCACTATACTGGGACTAGATCTAATGAGATGGGTTACATCATACCTCCACTATACTGGGACTAGATCTAATAAGACCGGTTACATCATACCTCCACTATACTGGGACTAGATCTAATTTAATTTGGGTTACATCATACCTCCACTATACTGGGCTATCTAATAAGATGGGTTACATCATACCTCCACTATACTGGGACTTGATCTAATAAGATGGGTTACATCATACCTCCACTATACTGGGACTAGATCTAATAAGATGGGTTACATCACACCTCCACTATACTGGGACTAGATCTAATAAGATGGGTTACATCATACCTCCACTATACTGGGACTAGATCTAATAAGATGGGTTACATCACACCTCCTCTATACTGGGACTAGATCTAATAAGATGGGTTACATCATACCTCCACTATACTGGGACTAGGATCTAATAAGATGGGTTACATCATACCTCCACTATACTGGGACTAGATCTAATAAGATGGGTTACATCATACCTCCACTATACTGGGACTAGATCTAATAAGATGGGTTACATCATACCTCCACTATACTGGGACTAGATCTAATAAGATGCGTTACATCACACCTCCACTATACTGGGACTAGATCTAATGAGATGGGTTACATCATACCTCCACTATACTGGGACTAGATCTAATAAGACCGGTTACATCATACCTCCACTATACTGGGACTAGATCTAATTTAATTTGGGTTACATCATACCTCCACTATACTGGGTCTAATAAGATGGGTTACATCATACCTCCACTATACTGGGACTAGATCTAATAAGATGGGTTACATCATACCTCCACTATACTGGGACTAGATCTAATAAGATGGGTTACATCACACCTCCACTATACTGGGACTAGATCTAATAAGATGGGTTACATCATACCTCCACTATACTGGGACTAGATCTAATAAGATGGGTTACATCACACCTCCACTATACTGGGACTAGATCTAATAAGATGGGTTACATCATACCTCCACTATACTGGGACTAGATCTAATAAGATGAGTTACATCATACCTCCACTATACTGGGACTAGATCTAATAAGATGGGTTTCATCATAACCCCACTATACTGGGACTAGACCTAATAAGATGGGTTACATCATACCTCCACTATACTGGGACTAGATCTAATAAGATGGGTTACATCACACCTCCACTATACTGGGACTAGATCTAATAAGATGGGTTACATCATACCTCCACTATACTGGGTCTAATAAGATGGGTTACATCATACCTCCACTATACTGGGACTTGATCTAATAAGATGGGTTACATCATACCTCCACTATACTGGGACTAGATCTAATAAGATGGGTTACATCACACCTCCACTATACTGGGACTAGATCTAATAAGATGGGTTACATCATACCTCCACTATACTGGGACTAGATCTAATAAGATGGGTTACATCACACCTCCTCTATACTGGGACTAGATCTAATAAGATGGGTTACATCATACCTCCACTATACTGGGACTAGGATCTAATAAGATGGGTTACATCATACCTCCACTATACTGGGACTAGATCTAATAAGATGGGTTACATCATACCTCCACTATACTGGGACTAGATCTAATAAGATGGGTTACATCATACCTCCACTATACTGGGACTAGATCTAATAAGATGCGTTACATCACACCTCCACTATACTGGGACTAGATCTAATGAGATGGGTTACATCATACCTCCACTATACTGGGACTAGATCTAATAAGACCGGTTACATCATACCTCCACTATACTGGGACTAGATCTAATTTAATTTGGGTTACATCATACCTCCACTATACTGGGTCTAATAAGATGGGTTACATCATACCTCCACTATACTGGGACTAGATCTAATAAGATGGGTTACATCATACCTCCACTATACTGGGACTAGATCTAATAAGATGGGTTACATCACACCTCCACTATACTGGGACTAGATCTAATAAGATGGGTTACATCATACCTCCACTATACTGGGACTAGATCTAATAAGATGGGTTACATCACACCTCCACTATACTGGGACTAGATCTAATAAGATGGGTTACATCATACCTCCACTATACTGGGACTAGATCTAATAAGATGAGTTACATCATACCTCCACTATACTGGGACTAGATCTAATAAGATGGGTTTCATCATAACCCCACTATACTGGGACTAGACCTAATAAGATGGGTTACATCATACCTCCACTATACTGGGACTAGATCTAATAAGATGGGTTACATCACACCTCCACTATACTGGGACTAGATCTAATAAGATGGGTTACATCATACCTCCACTATACTGGGACTAGATCTAATAAGATGGGATACATCATACCTCCACTATACTGGGACTAGATCTAATAAGATGGGTTACATCATACCTCCACTATACTGGGACTAGATCTAATAAGATTGGTTACATCACACCTCCACTATACTGGGACTAGATCTAATAAGATGGGTTACATCACACCTCCACTATACTGGGACTAGATCTAATAAGATGGGTTACATCACACCTCCACTATACTGGGACTAGATCTAATTAGATGGGTTACATCATACCTCCACTATACTGGGACTAGATCTAATAAGATGGGTTACATCATACCTCTTATATACTGGGACTAGATCTAATAAGATGGGTTACATCACACGTCCACTATACTGGGACTAGATCTAATAAGATGGGTTACATCATACCTCCACTATACTGGGACTAGATCTAATAAGATGGGTTACATCACACCTCCACTATACTGGGACTAGATCTAATAAGATGGGTTACATCACACCTCCACTATACTGGGACTAGATCTAATAAGATGGGTTACATCACACCTCCACTATACTGGGACTAGATCTAATTAGATGGGTTACATCATACCTCCACTATACTGGGACTAGATCTAATAAGATGGGTTACATCATACCTCTTATATACTGGGACTAGATCTAATAAGATGGGTTACATCACACGTCCACTATACTGGGACTAGATCTAATAAGATGGGTTACATCATACCTCCACTATACTGGGACTAGATCTAATAAGATGGGTTACATCACACCTCAACTATACTGGGACTAGATCTAATAAGATGGGTTACATCATACCTCCACTATACTGGGACTAGATCTAATAAGATGGGTTACATCACACCTCCACTATACTGGGACTAGATCTAATAAGATGGGTTACATCATACCTCCACTATACTGGGACTAGATCTAATAAGATGGGTTACATCACACGTCCACTATACTGGGACTAGATCTAATAAGATGGGTTACATCACACCTCCACTATACTGGGACTAGATCTAATAAGATGGGTTACATCACACCTCCACTATACTGGGACTAGATCTAATAAGACAGGTTACATCACACCTCCACTATACTGGCACTAGATTTAATAAGATGGGTTACATCACACCTCCACTATACTGGGACTAGATCTAATAAGATGGGTTACATCACACCTCCACTATACTGGGACTAGATCTAATAAGATGGGTTACATCATAACCCCACTATACTGGGACTAGACCTAATAAGATGGGTTACATCATACCTCCACTATACTGGGACTAGATCTAATAAGATGGGTTACATCACACCTCCACTATACTGGGACTAGATCTAATAAGATGGGTTACATCATACCTCCACTATACTGGGACTAGATCTAATAAGATGGGATACATCATACCTCCACTATACTGGGACTAGATCTAATAAGATGGGTTACATCATACCTCCACTATACTGGGACTAGATCTAATAAGATTGGTTACATCACACCTCCACTATACTGGGACTAGATCTAATAAGATGGGTTACATCACACCTCCACTATACTGGGACTAGATCTAATAAGATGGGTTACATCACACCTCCACTATACTGGGACTAGATCTAATTAGATGGGTTACATCATACCTCCACTATACTGGGACTAGATCTAATAAGATGGGTTACATCATACCTCTTATATACTGGGACTAGATCTAATAAGATGGGTTACATCACACGTCCACTATACTGGGACTAGATCTAATAAGATGGGTTACATCATACCTCCACTATACTGGGACTAGATCTAATAAGATGGGTTACATCACACCTCCACTATACTGGGACTAGATCTAATAAGATGGGTTACATCACACCTCCACTATACTGGGACTAGATCTAATAAGATGGGTTACATCACACCTCCACTATACTGGGACTAGATCTAATTAGATGGGTTACATCATACCTCCACTATACTGGGACTAGATCTAATAAGATGGGTTACATCACACCTCCACTATACTGGGACTAGATCTAATAAGATGGGTTACATCACACCTCCACTATACTGGGACTAGATCTAATTAGATGGGTTACATCATACCTCCACTATACTGGGACTAGATCTAATAAGATGGGTTACATCATACCTCTTATATACTGGGACTAGATCTAATAAGATGGGTTACATCACACGTCCACTATACTGGGACTAGATCTAATAAGATGGGTTACATCATACCTCCACTATACTGGGACTAGATCTAATAAGATGGGTTACATCACACCTCCACTATACTGGGACTAGATCTAATAAGATGGGTTACATCACACCTCCACTATACTGGGACTAGATCTAATAAGATGGGTTACATCACACCTCCACTATACTGGGACTAGATCTAATTAGATGGGTTACATCATACCTCCACTATACTGGGACTAGATCTAATAAGATGGGTTACATCATACCTCTTATATACTGGGACTAGATCTAATAAGATGGGTTACATCACACGTCCACTATACTGGGACTAGATCTAATAAGATGGGTTACATCATACCTCCACTATACTGGGACTAGATCTAATAAGATGGGTTACATCACACCTCAACTATACTGGGACTAGATCTAATAAGATGGGTTACATCATACCTCCACTATACTGGGACTAGATCTAATAAGATGGGTTACATCACACCTCCACTATACTGGGACTAGATCTAATAAGATGGGTTACATCATACCTCCACTATACTGGGACTAGATCTAATAAGATGGGTTACATCACACGTCCACTATACTGGGACTAGATCTAATAAGATGGGTTACATCACACCTCCACTATACTGGGACTAGATCTAATAAGATGGGTTACATCACACCTCCACTATACTGGGACTAGATCTAATAAGACAGGTTACATCACACCTCCACTATACTGGCACTAGATTTAATAAGATGGGTTACATCACACCTCCACTATACTGGGACTAGATCTAATAAGATGGGTTACATCACACCTCCACTATACTGGGACTAGATCTAATAAGATGGGTTACATCACACCTCCACTATACTGGGACTAGATCTAATAAGATGGGTTACATCATACCTCCACTATACTGGGACTAGATCTAATAAGATGGGTTACATCATACCTCCACTATACTGGGACTAGATCTAATAAGATGGGTTACATCATACCTCCACTATACTGGGACTAGGATCTAATAAGATGGGTTACATCATACCTCCACTATACTGGGACTAGATCTAATAAGATGGGTTACATCATACCTCCACTATACTGGGACTAGATCTAATAAGATGGGTTACATCATACCTCCACTATACTGGGACTAGATCTAATAAGATGGGTTACATCACACCTCCACTATACTGGGACTAGATCTAATGAGATGGGTTACATCATACCTCCACTATACTGGGACTAGATCTAATAAGACCGGTTACATCATACCTCCACTATACTGGGACTAGATCTAATTTAATTTGGGTTACATCATACCTCCACTATACTGGGTCTAATAAGATGGGTTACATCATACCTCCACTATACTGGGACTAGATCTAATAAGATGGGTTACATCATACCTCCACTATACTGGGACTAGATCTAATAAGATGGGTTACATCACACCTCCACTATACTTGGACTAGATCTAATAAGATGGGTTACATCATACCTCCACTATACTGGGACTAGATCTAATAAGATGGGTTACATCACAACTCCACTATACTGGGACTAGATCTAATAAGATGGGTTACATCATACCTCCACTATACTGGGACTAGATCTAATAAGATGAGTTACATCATACCTCCACTATACTGGGACTAGATCTAATAAGATGGGTTTCATCATAACCCCACTATACTGGGACTAGACCTAATAAGATGGGTTACATCATACCTCCACTATACTGGGACTAGATCTAATAAGATGGGTTACATCACACCTCCACTATACTGGGACTAGATCTAATAAGATGGGTTACATCACACCTCCACTATACTGGGACTAGATCTAATAAGATGGGTTACATCATAACGCCACTATACAGGGACTAGATCTAATAAGATGGGTTACATCACACCTCCACTATACTGGGAATAGATCTAATAAGATGGGTTACATCATACCTCCACTATACTGGGACTAGATCTAATAAGATGGGTTACATCATACCTCCACCATACTGGGACTAGGATCTAATAAGATGGGTTACATCACACCTCCACTATACTGGGACTAGATCTAATAAGATTGGTTACATCACACCTCCACTATACTGGGACTAGATCTAATAAGATAGGTTACATCACACCTCCACTATACTGGGACTAGATCTAATAAGATAGGTTACATCATACCTCCACTATACTGGGACTAGATCTAAGAAGATGGGTTACATCATACCTCCACTATAGTGGGACTAGATCTAATAAGATGGGTTACATCATACCTCCACTATACTGGGACTAGATCTAATAAGATGGGTTACATCATACCTCCACTATACTGGGACTAGATCTATTAAGATGGGTTACATCATACCTCCACTATACTGGGACTAGATCTAATAAGATGGGTTACATCACACCTCCACTATACTGGGACTAGATCTAATAAGATGGGTTACATCACACCTCCACTATACTGGGACTAGATCTAATAAGATGGGTTACATCATACCTCCACTATACTGGGACTAGATCTAATAAGATGGGTTACATCATACCTCCACTATACTGGGACTAGATCTAATAAGATGGGTTACATAATACCTCCACTATACTGGGACTAGATCTAATGAGATGGGTTACATCATACCTCCACTATACTGGGACTAGATCTAATAAGATGGGTTACATCATACCTCCACTATACTGGGACTAGATCTAATAAGATGGGTTACATCACACCTCCACTATACTGGGACTAGATCTAATAAGATGGGTTACATCACACCTCCACTATACTGGGACTAGATCTAATAAGATGGGTTACATCACACCTCCACTATACTGGGACTAGATCTAATAAGATGGGTTACATCATACCTCCACTATACTGGGACTAGATCTAATAAGATGGGTTACATCATACCTCCACTATACTGGGACTAGATCTAATAAGATGGGTTACATCATACCTCCACTATACTGGGACTAGATCTAATAAGACGGGTTACATCATACCTCCACTATACTGGGACTAGGATCTAATAAGATGGGTTACATCATACCTCCACTATACTGGGACTAGGATCTAATAAGACGGGTTACATCATACCTCCACTATACTGGGACTAGATCTAATAAGATGGGTTACATCACACCTCCACTATACTGGGACTAGATCTAATAAGATGGGTTACATCATAACGCCACTATACTGGGACTAGATCTAATAAGATGGGTTACATCATACCTCCACTATACTGGGACTAGATCTAATAAGATGGGTTACATCATACCTCCACTATACTGGGACTAGGATCTAATAAGATGGGTTACATCACACCTCCACTATACTGGGACTAGATCTAATAAGATGGGTTACATCATAACGCCACTATACTGGGACTAGATCTAATAAGATGGGTTACATCACACCTCCACTATACTGGGACTAGATCTAATAAGATGGGTTACATCACACCTCCACCATACTGGGACTAGATCTAATAAGATGGGTTACATCATACCTCCACTATACTGGGACTAGATCTAATAAGATGGGTTACATCACACCTCCACTATACTGGGACTAGATCTAATAAGATGGGTTACATCATACCTCCACTATACTGGGACTAGATCTAATAAGATGGGATACATCATACCTCCACTATACTTGGACTAGATCTAATAAGATGGGTTACATCATACCTCCACTATACTGGGACTAGATCTAATAAGATGGGTTACATCACACCTCCACTATACTGGGACTAGATCTAATAAGATGGGTTACATCATACCTCCACTATACTGGGACTAGATCTAATAAGATGGGTTACATCATACCTCCACTATACTGGGACTAGGATCTAATAAGATGGGTTACATCACACCTCCACTATACTGGGACTAGTTGTTGAAGCACCATTGGCAGCGATTACAGCCTCGAGTTTTCTTGGGTATGACGCTGCAAGCTTGGCACACCTGTATTTGGGGAGTTTCTCCGATTCTTCTCTGCAGATCCTCTCAAGCTTTGTCAGGTTGAATGGGGAGCTTCGCTGCACAGCTATTTTCAGGTCTCTCCAGAGATGTTTGATTGGGTTCAAGTCCGGGCTCTGGCTGGGCCACTCAAGGACATTCAGAGACTTGTCCCGAAGCCAGTCCTGCGTTGTCTTGGCTGTTTGCTTAGGGTAGTTGTCCTGTTGGAAGGTGAACCTTCGCCCCAATCTGAGGTCCTAAGCGCTCTGGAACAGGTTTTCATCAAGGATCTCTCTGTACTTTGCTCCGTTCATCTTTTCCTCGATCCTGACTAGTCTCCCAGTCCCTTCCGCTGAAAATCATCCCCACAGCATGATGCTGCCACCACCATGCTTCACCGTAGGGATGGTGGCAGGTTTCCTCCAGACGTGACGCTTGGCATTCAGGCCAAAGAGTTCAATCTTGGTTTCATCAGACCAGAGAATCTTATTTCTCATGGTCTGAGTTCTTTAGGTGCCTTTTGGCAAACTGCAAGCAGGCTGTCATGTGCCTCTTACTGAGGAGTGGCTTCCGTCTGGCCACTCTACCATAAAGGCCTGATTGGTGGAGTGCTGCAGAGATGGTTGTCCTACTGGAAGGTTCTCCCATCTCCACAGAGGAACTCTGGAGCTCTGTCAGAGTGACCATCGGGTTCTTGATCACCTCCCTGACCAAGGCCTTTTTCCCCCGATTGCTCAGTTTGGCTGGGCGGCCAGCTCTAGGAATAGTCTTGGTGGTTCCAAACTTCTTCCATTTATGAATGATGGAGGCCACTGTGTTCTTGGGGACCTTCAATTCTGCATACATTTTTGGTGCCCTTCCCCAGATCTGTGCCTCGACACAATCCTTTCTCAGAGCTTTACAGACAATTCCTTTGACCTCATGGCTTGGTTTTTGCTCTGACATGCACTGTCAACTGTGGGATCTTATATAGACAGGTGTGTGCCTTTACAAATCATGTCCAATCAATTCCATTTACCACAGGTGGACTCCAATCAAGTTGTAGAAACATCTCAAGAATGATCAATGGAAACAGGATGCACCTGAGCTCAATTTCGAGTCTCATAGCAAAGGTCTAAATAAGGTATTTCTGTTTTTTACTTTTAATACATTTGCAAAAAAAATCTAAAAACCTGTTATTGCTTTGTCATTATGGAGTATTGTGTGTAGATTGATGAGGGGAAAACCAATTTAATCAATTTTAGAATAAGACTAACGTATCAAAATGTGTAAAAAGTCAAGGGGTCTGAATACTTTCCGAAGGCACTGTATGTATTGGATAACAGAACAATCATTTGGGCTTTTTTGTACTTGGGCTCATTAAATGTCTTTAATGTAGGGATCATAAAATGTATTTAATCAGGCTCAGGTTGCATCAGGCTTGAACTTAGATCAAAGCTCTAGTCAAATCCAGACATAGGCCTATTTATATGCTTTATAATGCTTTTGAATGAGACTTCCGGTTTTGGTGGGAAATACCGGGTTACCCGGTGAAAGTGATTTATTCTCGGGATGGAACATTTGTAAAATACCGGGAAAATATTCAACCCTAGTCTGAATGTATTGTCATCTTTAAAACACTTGATTATCTGACATAGAAATGTATCATAAAAATGCTACATTTAATCTAAATCCATTCAATATTGTCGAAAACATTATTCTTAATAGGAAGTCTATATCAAGTGAGTACAGTAGCTATTTTATCTATGGAGCAGCTTTTGTGAGGAGTCGTTTCCCTGATGGAAACCAAAAATACACTGAGTGTATCTGAAGGCCTATTATTTTATATTTTTTGTCATTTAGCAGACGCTCTTATCCAGAGCAACTTACAGGAGCAATTAGGGTTAAGTGCCTTGCTCAAGGGCACCGACAGATTTTTCGCCTAGTCGGCTCAGGGATTAGAACCAGCAACCTTTCGGTTACTGGCACAACGCTCTTAACCATTAACCTACCTGCCGCCCCAAAGACTCTAGAGAAATTGCTTTTTTTTTTCTTTTTTTTTAAAGATCCCTGGAAGGTTTCCTGATACAGGCTACGTCCCAAATGATACCCTATTCCTTATTTAGTCCAATACTTTTGACCAGACCCCTATGGGCCCTGTTCGAAAGTAGTGCACCCTAAAGGGTATAGTGTTCCATTTGGGACACCGACACAGTGTCATTCCAGGGGACTCAACACACCATGGCCCCATACAGATTCACCACCTTGGGGCTCGGTCTGTCTTTCCTTTATGTATGTCCTCTGAAAAGCAAAGCCACACTTAAATGAAAGCGATAACAACGTTTTACTGCAGAACAGCAGCCACCGCAGTATCCGCAAACCATTCTCTCTGTTAAAAGCAACCATTCATAGTACTCCGTTTACTGAATAATAAATCTGTGCACAGCACGCAACCCATTATTATTGGTCACTACAGTTGCAAATGTTACGAAATAACAACCAACAACCTGCATAATGCTCAGTCCTCTCGTGACCAGAAGGATCTTAGAATTATAATAAAACAAAAATGTGCCATTTGATTTACTCGAGACCACAACGTTATGCTTGACCAGTCATGCCATGTTAAGCATCTTATAAATATATTTACCGCTGAGAGACTATTGTTAAGTGTTGTAGCCACCCAATGGATACAGACTCGGGCAGCATCCCAAATGGCACCCTATTCCGTTCATAGTGCACTAGTTTTGACCAGGCCTCTTAGGGCTCTCTGGTCAAAAGTGCTGCACTGTGTAAGGAATAGGGTGCCATTTGGGACGCAGCCTAGCCCCAGTTGTTTTGGAAGAATAAAAAATTCCCCTTTAAAGATGCACTTAAACATATTTGTTCAAACAGACTTGGCATAGTGTGACTAATTTGATTAACATGTTTGCATATTTTTTCCATTTACGTATGCAGTAGTGTGTTATATTTATTGGAGCATTTCAAGTTAATTTTCTCCCTCCTCTCTTGGATTCCTTCTACTACAGCAGTGAATGTAATGTAAGAGCAGCAGATCCAGACCTTATTCACACTCTGGGGGGAAACATCTATTTGACATATGCAATCTTTCACACAGACAGTTGCTTGTACAATTTCCCACCAGTCTAGCCTTGGCTTGGGAACTAATGGGAACATAGATGGCTGCCACGATCAAAGTATAATTCACAGCAAAGTCCCTGATATTGATAACAGCGACGAGGCTGTTCCGTTCCGTACGTTAAATTGCTTTAATCTCGGGGGTGTAATTTATCACTCTGCATCACGAACCTAAGACAGGGTGAGGGGAGGCTCACAATTGAAGTCAATCCCAAAAGGAAAGAAGCCAGGAAATCCTCTCTTCACCCCTAAAACTGTTTAGCCAATACTTTTAGAGGAAGTAGAATAAGGAGATGACACTAAACGATACGTAGTGTTATCTTATTTTTCAGTTATTTCTTTATATTTAAAACATTGATATGTATGTTGATTAAACACCTGTAAATGTCTAAATTCCTTTAAGACCAGGCGTGTTATGTGATTAAACTATGGGGACCCTCTATGCTGCCTTTAGGAAAATCTGTATACATTAGCGGTCCGGTCCGCGTGTGCCATGGGTTGTAAACTATGCGCTTATGTCATGACAACCGGAAGATTCTGTGAAATGACGTCTTAATAAAGGGATTAAAATTATAAAGGGATTCAGCAAAAATAATATTTAGACAGAATATTACGGTAGATGTTGCTACTATTGTATCTTATAGCCTATTGATGCCACTTACAGTTTTGTGTCAGCCCAGATTTCTACATCTCTGACCTTTCACCGTTCGTAGCCCTCGCTTTCATCACAAATAGTAGTAGAATTTCTAATCAGTCAGTCAGGACGAGGGAGGGAGGGAAAGTGCATGGTGGTTTGGGATGTGATGTTGGTGCTGCAGAGAATACATCATCCTCAAACTGCTATTGATGTGAATGTCAAGAACAGTGAGGCAGCGCGAGGCACACAGTTCGCTAAAGGAATGCAGAACAAAGCACTCACTGTAATTAGCAGACAGCCTTCCACTCCCTCTCAACCTGTTACTATGACATCACCCCCCGGTTCTGATGGAACTGGGCAGGAGAGAAGCGAGACTGGCGGCCATCTTGATAGTGAGATAGCGATTCATCTCTCTCTCTCTCTGTGTTGTAAATTATGTTGCTGTTAGCTTAAAACTAACTGATCAAACAGAACAGACACTGGATGAATGAAGTAGCCAACCGGACATTGGCATGTAGCTAGCTAACACTTGTGTGGGTGACAAGCAGTGGTGTGTATTCATGGATGCCAAGGGAAGCCAGGCTTCCCAAAGAAATGTAAAAAAAAATAAAAATAAAAGGTATCTTCCGTCTCACTGTGTTTCATAACTTTCCTTCAATTCCTTACGATGATTGGACTAAATAGTATTAGGTATCTTTTAGTTGTCACTGTATTAGACTAAGCAGAGGTGATTTGATGATGTTAAAATGTTGAAGTTGAAATGGTGCTGGAATAATGGAGGCAGCTCCTGTTTTCTTTACGACGTGCTGTAACTCCGTGGTTCTAAATCAATAGTTGTTTATTGGTCCAAAAATGTTGGAAACGTTAACTTGCTTGACCATGCTGTAGGTCATCTAACTGTTTGTTACATGCAATATGCTTTGTGAACTTCACCAGACAGTGGTTGCTCTCCGGTTTTGTGATGAAACAAAGGTGTGGTTGAATTTATTCGGCCCCTGTGTCTTCTTATTGTCTCGGCCTTTAAGCCTATACAGTGAGGGAAACAAGTATTTGATCCCCTGCTGATTTTGTACGTTTGCCCACTGACAAAGAAATGATCAGTCTATAATTTTAATGGTATGATTATTTGAACAGTGAGAGACAGAATAACAACAACAAAAATCCAGAAAAACACAAGTCAAAAATGTTATAAATTGATTCGCATTTTAATGAGGGAAATAAGTATTTGACCCCCTCTCAATCAGAAAGATTTCTGGCTCCCAGGTGTCTTTTATACAGGTAACGAGCTGAGATTAGAGCACACTCTTAAAGGGAGTGCTCCTAATCTCAGCTTGTTACCTGTATAAAAGACACCTGTCCACAGAAGCAATCAATCAATCAGATTCCAAACTCTCCACCATGGCCAAGACCAAAGAGCTCTCCAAGGATGTCAGGGACAAGATTGTAGACCTACACAAGGCTGGAATGGGCTACAAGTCCATCACCAAGCAGCTTGATGAGAAGGTGACAACAGTTGGTGCGATTATTCGCAAATGGAAGAAACACAAAATAACTGTCAATCTCCCTCGGCCTGGGGCTCCATGCAAGATCTCACCTTGTGGAGTTGCAATGATCATGAGAACGGTGAGGAATCAGCCCAGAACTACACGGGAGGATCTTGTCAATGATCTCAAGGCAGCTGGGACCATACTCACCAAGAAAACAATTGGTAACACACTACGCCATGAAGGACTGAAATCCTGCAGCGCCCGCAAGGTCCCCCTGCTCAAGAAAGCACATATACAGGCCCATCTGAAGTTTGCCAATGAACATCTGAATGATTCAGAAGAGAACTGGGTGAAAGTGTTGTGGTCAGATGAGACCAAAATCGAGCTCTTTGGCATCAACTCAACTCGACGTGTTTGGAGGAGGAGGAATGCTGCCTATGACCCCAAGAACACCATCCCCACCGTCAAACATGGAGGTGTAAACATTATGCTTTGGGGGTGTTTTTCTGCTAAGGGGACAGGACAACTTCACCGCATCAAAGGGACGATGGACGGGGCCATGTACCATCAAATCTTGGGTGAGAACCTCCTTCCCTCAGCCAGGGCATTGAAAATGGGTCATGGATGGGTATTCCAGCATGACAATGACCCAAAACACACGGCCAAGGCAACAAAGGAGTGGCTCAAGAAGATGCACATTAAGGTCCTGGAGTGGCCTAGCCAGTCTCCAGACCTTAATCCCATAGAAAATCTGTGGAGGGAGCTGAAGGTTCGAGTTGCCAAACGTCAGCCTCGAAACCTTAATGACTATTATTTTACTTATTTCAGCAATATTAGTTTTCTCTGTATAGTTGTCTAATGTTAGTGGGACATATTACTCTGTTTTAATGTTACTATTTATTCACTATTATAAATAAAATAGTTTTTATGAGTGTACTTTTAACAGAGCTGAGATTTACTTTGAAGTGCAAAGTGTATCAATACAGGTGAACTCAGTCATTGACACGGACATGGTGGAGTAGCAGGAAGTTTGGAACGCTGTGAACCAAGAGGTTGCTAGTTCAAATCCCAGTGGAGGACAAGTTGAAATTAACATGCGCAATGCAAACATGCGTGTCTAATAGATCCACAGCCTTTTTTTTTTAGCTTAGATGCCCAAATAAGAATTTTTAGTTGAATTAACATTATTTTAATTTTTGCCTACGTTTTCTCATGTTGAAGCTATGTTTAACTGAACGTGTTAAATTCAAGTAAACATTTGATTGGAAAGTTGAGTAAACAATGAGAAGGGAGAACCAGTTACTTAAAGAGATTCTCTGGTACTTTTGTGTACTTTTCAGCCAGTAGTTCTGAAAGTAGCACTGACGAGCCAAAAGTGGTCTCAGGGAAAAACGAAAGGTCGCTGGTTTGAATCCCGGAGCCTGCAAGGTGGAAAAATCTTCAGTTTTGCCCTTGAGCAAAGCATTTAACCCCGAACAGCAACAACTGCTCCCCTGTGCGCTGATGACGTGGACGTGGATTAAGGCAGCCCCCCGCACCTCTCTGATTCAGAGGGGTTGGGTTAAATGCGGAAGACACATTTCAGTTGAATGCATTCAGTTGTGCAACTGACTAGATATCCCCTTCCCTTCCCCTCTCTCTCTCTGCTGTGTCCACTGAGCCGTTGTGCCCGCCCTGCAACCTTATTGAATAACACTGGGCAGGCTTCTTGCTAGCTGTCACTCAAATGCAAGGACCTGAAGCTCATTTGCCAGAACTCGAATTGCTAGGGGGCTGACCCACGTGGGGGGAAATAGAGGGAAAATGGAGCAGCACAGCTTAAAAAAAACTGTCTCTTTCAAACCAGGATTTCCTGGCTAACTGAGGTAAGACAGTAATTCTGTTATGTATTGGCGCCGGAGAAGATGGCTGCCGTTTTACAGCCCTCTAACCAATTGTACTATTATGTGTGTTTTTTCGCGTTAATTGTAATTTATTCTTTACATAATGTTTCTGCCACCGTCTCTTATGACCAAAAAGAGCTTCTGGATATCAGGACAGCGATTACTCACCTCGTATTGGACAAAGATTTTTTCTTCAACGAGGCGGCCGCGAAGGATATCCTACAGACACCCGACAAGGCCCAATTCCCCATCGTTCACAGGAGAAAGAGACTGGGATATCGTGGACGTAGGTCGGGGTGCCTTGTAAGGATCCGACGGCGAGCGAGTAAACTGCCTCTCCCATCAATCCTATTAGCCAATCTTCAATCATTGGAAAATAAATTAGCTGACCTACGATTACGGTTATCCTACCAACTGGACATTAAAAACTGTAATATCTGATGTTTCACCGAGTCGTGGCTGAACGACGACATGGACAACATACAGCTAGCGGGCTATATGCTACATTGGCAGGATAGAACGGCTGACTCCGGTGAGACAAGGGGTGGCGGTCTGTGTATATTTGTAAACAACAGCTGGTGCACAAAATCAAATACTAAGGAAGTCTCGAGGTTTTGCTCGCCTGAGGTAGAGTACCTTATGATGAGCTGTAGACCACACTATTTACCAAGAGAGTTTTCATCTATATTTTTCATAGCTGTCTATTTACCACCACAAACCAATGCTGGCATTAAGATTGCACTCAATGAGCTGTATAAGGCCATAACTAAACAGGAAAACGCTCATCCAGAAGCAGCGCTCCTAGTGGCCGGGGACTTTAATGCAGAAAAACTTATATCCGTTCTACCTCATTTCTACCAGCATGTTAAATGTGCAACCAAAGGAAAAAAAACTCTAGACCACCTTTACTCCAAACACGGAGACGCATACAAAGCTCTCCCTCGCCCTCCATTTGGCAAATCTGACCATAACTCTATCCTCCTGATTCCTGCTTATAAGCAAAAACTAAAGCAGGAAGCACCAGTGACTCGGTTAATAAAAAAGTGGTCAGATCACACAGATGCTAAGCTACAGGCCTGTTTTGCTAGCACAGACTGGAACATGTTCCGGGATTCTTCAGATAGCATTGAGGACTACACCACATCAGTCACTGGCTTCATCAATAAGTGCATCGATGAAGTCGTCCCACAGTGACCGTACGTACATACCCCAAACAAAAGCCATGGATTACAGGCCACATCCACACTGAGCTAAAGGGTGGAGCTTATAAGAAATCCCGCTATGCCCTCCGACGAACCATCAAATAGGCAAAGAGTCAATACAGGACTAAGATTGAATCGTACTACACCGGCTCTGAAGCTCGTCGGATGTGGCAGGGCTTGACAACTTTTACAGACTACAAAGGGAAGCACAGCCGCAAGCTGCCCAGTGACACAAGCCTACCAGACGAGCTAAACCACTTCTATGCTCGCTTCGAGGCAAGCAATACTGAAGCATGCATGAGAGCACCAGCTGTTCCGGATGACTATGTGATGACGCTCTCCGTAGCCGATGTGAGTAAGACTTTTAAGCAGGTCAACATTCACAAGGCCGCAGGGCCAGATAGATTACCAGGACGTGTACTCCGAGCATGTGCTGACCAACTGGCAAGTGTCTTCACCGACATTTTCAACATGTCCCTGACTGAGTCTGCAATATCAACATGTTTCAAGGCTGGTCATGGCTCACATCAACACCATTATCCCAGAAACCTTAGACCCACTCCAATTTGCATACCGCCCCAACAGATGCACAGATGATGCAATCTCTATTGCACTCCACACTGCCCTTTCCCACCTGGACAAGAGGAACACCTACGTGAGAATGCTATTCATTGACTACAGCTCAGCATCCAACACCATAGTGCCCTCAAAGCTCATCACTAAGCTAAGGATCCTGGGACTAAACACCTCCCTCTGCAACTGGATCCTGGACTTCCTGACGGGCCGCCCCCAGGTGGTAAGGGTAGGTAACAACACATCTGCTACGCTGATCCTCAACACGGGGGCCCCTCAGGGGTGCATGCTCAGTCCCCTCCTGTATTCCCTGTTCACCCATGACTGCATGGCCAGGCACGACTCCAACACCATCATTAAGTTTGCCGACGACACAACAGTGGTAGGCCTGATCACCGACAACAATGAGACAGCCTATAGGGAATAGGTCAGAGACCTGGCCGTGTGGTGCCAGGATAACAACCTCTCCCTCAACGTGACCAAGACAAAGGAGATGATTGTGGACTACAGGGAAAAAAAGAGGACTGAGCATGCCCCCATTCTCATCGATGGGACTATAGTGGAACAGGTTGAGAGCTTCAAGTTCCTTGGTGTCCACATCACCAACGAACTATCATAGTCCAAACACACCAAGACAGTCGTGAAGAGGGCACGACAAAGCCTATTCCCCCTCAGGAGACTGAAAAGATTTGGCATGGGTCCTCAGATCCTCAAAAAGTTATACAACTGCACCATCGAGTGCATCCTGACTGGTTGCATCACCGCCTGGTATGGCAACTGCTCTGCCTCCGACCGCAAGGCACTACAGAGGGTAGTGCGTATGGCCCAGTACATTACTGGGGCCAAGCTTCCTGCCATCCAGGACCTCTATACCAGGCGGTGTCAGAGGAAGGCCCTCAAAATTGTCAAAGACTCCAGCCACCCTAGTCATAGACTGTTCTCTCTGCTACCGCACGGCAAGCGGTACCGGAGCACCAAGTCTAGGTCCAAAACACTTCTCAACAGCTTCTACCCCCAAGCTTTCTACGCTGCTGCTACTCTGTTAATAATTTATGCATAGTCACTTTAACTCTACCCACATGTACATATTACCTCAATTACCTCGACTAGCCGGTGCACCCGCACATTGACTCTGCACCGGTACCCCCCTGTATATATAGCCTCCCTACTGTTATTTTATTTTACTTCTGCTCTTTTTTTCTCCACACTTTTTTGTTGTTGTTGTTTTATTTTACTTTTTTATTAAGAAATAAGTGCATTGTTGGTTAAGGGCTTGTAAGTAAGCATTTCACTGTAATGTCTACACCTGTTGTATTCGGCGCATGTGGCAAATACATTTTGATTTGATTTGATTTGAATTCTGCTCATAGATTATGCATGAACTATGAACTACACATTGACACATCCAGCCCAAAGTGGGAGATTAAAAAATAATTTCTTAGTCGCCAAAGTACCGGAGCATGTTTTTAATAATATTTAGTTTATATAACTCAATATTTTTTTGACAGTGCACGCAAATACAAACTGACAAATGAATACTGTACAGATACAAGTGAACATACAGTATATGTGGAGACATTTTTGTGACCTCCTATGGTGGATCCTCCACAACGATACAGACCTATAGGCCTATAGGCAACATATGGATTATAATTCCATGAATGGCTTATTAATTTCCCTGTAACGCAAAGGATTGTGGGAAAATCATTAACTAGATTAATTGCCTTGCTGTATGGCCTGAAACCAAGATAACATAATTCACAAAGGAATTGCAAAACTGTGTTTATTTTAATCTCAGCATATTGTTTTGCAAGGGGAAATTAGTATTTATCAGGGACAAATATTAACATATAGCATGTTAAAAATAATGCCCTGCAAAAGCACCGTTTGCTTGATGACTCATCAAGTAGCTGTATGATTTTGTGAGTAAAACATGCAGAACGCAGCTTTTCTCTGGTTGCGATAGACTTCCTGCTTGCTACATCTGTTAGTTCTGCCCCCGGGGAATCCAGATGGGCTGAGGCTGCCATAGAACAATATAAAAGAGGAGGGAAGAGGAGGGAAAGCATTCAACGCTGCCGTCGTAACGTCTCTAACGTGTCCACGATGAAACCCCCATAAGGCCGAGCCTTGGGTTTCATATTTCTATATGTACGTGACATAATACACATCCAGTGTGTAACCAAATACTATACTACATATGTCTCATCTTCCCTCCAACCCGTGTAGCTACAACAGCAAATTAGAATGTTTTACATGAACTGTTACGTAGCAGTCTGTATCAACCACAGTACACGTCTGAAACATAAGTATCTAGCCACAGCTAAACTGCATCTACTCCTTACAGTCTAGAGGTAAATTGGGAGCGTGGAAGAGGCAGTTACTGATTCAGCAAGCATGCTATTTTACAGTGGCCAGGCAGGCAGGTTCCCGGGCCAGCTAGCCAGGAGCCCCTCTCCTCTCCTCCCTCTGGGCTGTTCAAGATCTGTTTGATAGCGTTTAGCAGGACAAGCACATGTCAACTGCAGCTGACCTTGCCAATTATCACCCTGACTGAGCGCTAATGACAGGATTCCTATTATCTGGTACTGCTATAGGGAACCTGATAGCGGCTGGATAGACATCATTCGCACCGTGGCCGTTGTTCATTGACAAATGTTCACATTATCTAACGGGGTAGGAAGTGAAGTGCTCAGTTGAAACCAATGCAAAAACCTTCCTAAAGTGTGACCTGTAGATTGAAAACCGCTGACAGTGTTCCTATTCACCATTACTACTATTGGCATCCTGGTGGCTGCAGGATTCCTATTCACTGGCACAGAAATGGGGAGCCTGATGACGGCTGTATTCCATTTCGCTGGTACTGCTTTTGGCGTCCTAATGGCTGCAGGATTCCAACACAGGGGAAGGTAAGTTCATTAAATTCATTGTTGCGTAGTGGAAAAAAATGCTAAAGACCATTAGGTGATTCAAACTGTTGTTGGTAGCCATATCAGTGAGTTCAGTCCTCTCTAAAGTGCAAGGGGAGGCCAATTCAGTTTATTATTGTGCAGTGGTTAAACTAGTTTGTCAGTGGACATTTCTGTTAAAACACTCACAAACAGAGCAATATGTACTGTAAAGAACTGAAAGATAAGTTTTGGATGGTGCTTCAACAAAACCCCAAAGTAACAAGCATGAGTCAAACTATTCAGTAACCTCCACTGTGTGTTAGCTCAGTAATATTGTACATGCAGCTCAGTGTTACCATTATGTAATAAAGGATTTAACCACTAATACTCATAGCCATGTACAAGTCCAATGGAGTTTAATGGACAGGTTGTTGTTTCTCAGAGTAATAGATAGAGGCCATGGCACCACATATACCTTGTTATTCCGTATGTCAACAGGGTTCAGCAGGGCTACATACCTTGTTATTCCTTATGTCAGCAGGGCTACATACCTTGTTATTCCTTATGTCAACAGGGTTCAGCAGGGCTACATACCTTGTTATTCCTTATGTCAGCAGGGCTACATACCTTGTTATTCCGTATGTCAACAGGGTTCAGCAGGGCTACATACCTTGTTATTCCTTATGTCAGCAGGGCTACATACCTTGTTATTCCGTATGTCAACAGGGTTCAGCAGGGCTACATACCTTGTTATTCCTTATGTCAGCAGGGCTACATACCTTGTTATTCCTTATGTCAGCAGGGCTACATACCTTGTTATTCCTTATGTCAGCAGGGCTACATACCTTGTTATTCCTTATGTCAACAGGGTTCAGCAGGGCTACATACCTTGTTATTCCTTATGTCAGCAGGGCTACATACCTTGTTATTCCGTATGTCAACAGGGTTCAGCAGGGCTACATACCTTGTTATACCTTATGTCAACAGGGTTCAGCAGGGCTACATACCTTGTTATACCTTATGTCAACAGGGTTCAGCAGGGCTACATACCTTGTTATTCCTTATGTCAGCAGGGCTACATACCTTGTTATTCCGTATGTCAGCAGGGTTCAGCAGGGCTACACACCTTGTTATTCCTTATGTCAGCAGGGCTATATACCTTGTTATTCCGTATGTCAGCAGGGTTCAGCAGGGCTACATACCTTGTTATTCCTTATGTCAGCAGGGCTACATACCTTGTTATTCCGTATGTCAGCAGGGTTCAGCAGGGCTACATATTCTGATCCATGATGGTAATTTGCAGGTCCAGCTTCCTCTGATATCAGCAATCAGAGTCAAATCCATACTGTTGCTCCCGGGATGAGATGGAGCCTCCACTGTGACCTAGAATCAATGACTGAGAATCTCCATTCACTGTGACCTATGATCAATGACTGAGAATCTCCATTCACTGTGACCTATGATCAATGACTGAGAATCTCCATTCACTGTGACCTAGAATCAATGACTGAGAATCTCCATTCACTGTGACCTAGAATCAATGACTGAGAATCTCCATTCACTGTGACCTAGAATCAATGACTGAGAATCTCCATTCACTGTGACCTAGAATCAATGACTGAGAATCTCCATTCACTGTGACTTATGTTCAATGACTGAGAATCTCCATTCACTGTGACCTATGATCAATGACTGAGAATCTCCATTAACTGTGACCTATGATCAATGACTGAGAATCTCCATTCACTGTGACCTAGAATCAATGACTGAAAATCTCCATTCACTGTGACCTTTGATCAATGACTGAGAATCTCCATTCACTGTGACCTAGGATCAATGACTGAGAATCTCCATTCACTGTGACCTATGATCAATGACTGAGAATCTCCATTCACTGTGACCTATGATCAATGACTGAGAATCTCCATTCACTGTGACCTATGATCAATGACTGAGAATCTCCATTCACTGTGACCTAGAATCAATGACTGAGAATCTCCATTCACTGTGACCTAGAATCAATGACTGAGAATCTCCATTCACTGTGACCTAGAATCAATGACTGAGAATCTCCATTCACTGTGACCTAGAATCAATGACTGAGAATCTCCATTCACTGTGACCTAGAATCAATGACTGAGAATCTCCATTCACTGTGACCTAGAATCAATGACTGAGAATCTCCATTCACTGTGACCTAGAATCAATGACTGAGAATCTCCATTCACTGTGACCTAGAATCAATGACTGAGAATCTCCATTCACTGTGACCTAGAATCAATGACTGAGAATCTCCATTCACTGTGACCTAGAATCAATGACTGAGAATCTCCATTCACTGTGACCTAGAATCAATGATTGAGAATCTCCATTCACTGTGACCTAGAATCAATGACTGAGAATCTCCATTCACTGTGACCTAGAATCAATGACTGAGAATCTCCATTCACTGTGACCTAGAATCAATGACTGAGAATCTCCATTCACTGTGACCTAGAATCAATGACTGAGAATCTCCATTAACTGTGACCTATGATCAATGACTGAGAATCTCCATTCACTGTGACCTACGATCAATGACTGAGAATCTCCATTCACTGTGATCTATGATCAATGACTGAGAATCTCCATTCACTGTGACCTATGATCAATGACTGAGAATCTCCATTCACTGTGACCTATGATCAATGACTGAGAATCTCCATTCACTGTGACCTATGATCAATGACTGAGAGTCTCCATTCACTGTGATCTATGATCAATGACTGAGAATCCCCTCCATTGGAACCTATAATCAATGACTGAGAATCTCCATTCACTGTGACCTATAATCAATGACTGAGAATCATTGATCCACTGTGACCTATAATCAGTGACTGAGAATCCTATCCACTGTGACCTATAATCAGCGACTGACAATCCCCTCCACTGTGACATATAATCAGTGACTGAGAATCCTATCCACTGTGACCTAAAATCAGCGACTGACAATCCCCTCCACTGTGACATATAATCAGTGACTGAGAATCCCCTCCCCTGATCCCAACCCATGAACAGAAACAGATATAGCTACAATATGTTAGAAGTGTTGTTCCTAAAGTGTACATGTGAGCTGCCAGCGAGCCTTGCAAGGAAGTCCATACCATTTTAAACCCCATGAGGTCTTGAATTTGATAAAATGACACGAATGAGCCTCTGTGACTCCTAGACCACATATAACTCATAATAAATATATATTATTCTGTCAATGTGCTGGGGATCATAATATAGCCTGGCTACACAAGGTGATGAATATAGGAGGTAAGAAGACATATTTTTATCATAGCATTACAACAGGGCACAACCCTAATACGGTAAACAGAAGAAGAAAAAAACATGCAGCACGATATGACAACATGAAGGAAAACTATGACATTTCCTAGATATTGGTGAAAGAGCAAAAGCCATCCCATGCACAATTACAAAACACCAACCAAACATCAAGATGTGTTGTTGCGATACCTCTAAACTTCCAACTTCCACTATAATCCCCAGAATGCAATTTTAAATGTTTCACCTAAGGGAAATGTAGTAGTATCCTTATCTGACCAATAATACAAGCGGACCGCTGTATCTCATGTATTATTTATGATACAGTCTCCGTGCTGTGGTTCACAGTAGAGGTCATCTCCTGGCTCAGGGCAGAGAGGTATTAGTTCAGCCCTAGGGAATAATGAGGCAGGTCTCTCTCTGTAGTTGGGTGGAGAGGAGTTGAAGACTTTCAGTGTATTTACAAATCTCAGCCATATGGTGTGGTAACCTGACTCCAGCTTGTTTGTCTGGATGTCTCTTCAATATATCTTGTCTGTAGTAACCAAACATACACACCCAGGCAAGAAGACACACACACACACACACACACACACACACACACTGTGTTAACATGATATGCATACCCCATGAGCCCGTGTATTTTGATCATTGATCATGATTTCCTGGTAGATCTCTCAATAACTCAACACACAGGCTCTCTCTCTCCTTCCTGGTAGTTCTCTCAATAACTCAACACACAGGCTCTCTCTCTCCTTCCTGGTAGATCTCTCAATAACTCAACATAGAGCCTCTCTCTCTCTCCTTCCATGAGCATGCAATTATGTCCGGTGATAAGTTCATTTTTCTCCTGCTGAATAAATTGAGTCATTGATTTTATTCTTGGAGCCGTATGGAGGTTTTGATTAATAAAATGAAAGGATCTTTTCCCAAAGCATTACAGAGAATATGTTTCCTCTTTACGCTCTTCCTGCCGCCATGATATTCTTCTGACTCTTACAGTACAATGTACAGCCGAGCTGAGAAACGGAGAATGGGAAATCTTTGGGGTCCCACTGCTGAAAACAGGTAACCTTGACCTTGGGGTCATTGATGATATTGATGCTTCATTCACAGTAATACATTTTAATATATGGTCATATATTTCAATGCAGTAGAAGCTCAATATGTATTTGAAGCACTTCGACACCTCTTACCTGTAGTGAAGAAAGCGTTGACTATACTTCTACAATAGAAAGTAATGGACTCCCAGGTTAAAATGTATTTGACATTGTGACCGTTGATATCTTACCAAACGCAGAGCCAATAACTATAATAGTATGTCCCAAGGACAATGGGCTGCTGATGCAAGGGCACAGAGAGCTCTCCTCTACGGCTGTAGAGACCAGGCCGCAGCCCTACAATTTATCAGTCTGGCTAAATTAGGGAGATTGCTAAATGTGGTCCCTTGTGCGAATGTGAAGAAATGTGGCTTTTTAATGTGATTGCCAGAGGCAGCTGTGCCCTAACTCAAGGTTAAGGTTGATTGCAGAAAGGGAATCACGTTTTATATGAGGGCATTTGCAATGTGACGATGTCGAGCATGCTTCAATGAGAAGTGGGAGAAGTGCTTTGTGGTCCACCTTTAAACATGTAACAGCGGAGATGTCCTTTTTTAATCAGAACTCCTGTCCTTTTTCCCAAAAGATTTGGCGAACATGGATACTTTTTTGTTCCATCCACTTACGCTAATAATAAATAAATTATAAAACAGAGTCAGAACATTAAAATAATGCTTTTCATGACAGATCCAATCACCTTTACTCAATTGGTAACATGACAGATATTTTAAGCGTTAACTATAGGGCTCGACTGTATTAAATGTCAATTTAACTTCTGAGAGGTCCCATTTAAGTAGATGTATTAAACAGAATTAAGATTTGTAATAGCCCAGTGTGTGTGTGTGTGTGTGTGTGTGTGTGTGTGTGTGTGTGTGTGTGTGTGTGTGTGTGTGTGTGTGTGTGTGTGTGTGTGTGTGTGTGTGGTGTGTGTGTGTGTGTGTGTGGTGTGTGTGTGGTGTGTGTGTGTGTGTATGTGTATTCCAATGTGTATCCAATGTGTTCCTTATCCCAGAGGTATCCTCCCTCCCAGACACAGGTGTGCCCATTAAGCATCACTGATTCAATTTCAGATCCTGTGTCTCCCTCTCTCATAGACAATAGTCTTGCATGACCTGTCTGTTGTTTAGTTTCAAAATATAAATCGATTAGATGTTAACATTTGAAAAAGGTTATGAATTATGATGTTTGTGTTATTGCTATATAGCCTTTATAAGAAGGTATATATTAGAACTAACTCATCACAACATTCTCTGTATAACTAGACTGCATGCTCTACTCCTGACCAGGGCCATAGGAGCCCAAAGGGCCCTGGTCAAACGTAGTGCACTGTAAAGGGAATAGGGTGGTATTTGGGACGCAAAGAAGCTGAGGATCAACAAGAAATCAATAGGAGGAGGAAGTCTGAGTGGTAAATATCTGGGTGTATATCATGTACGATGAATGATATATTCTATTATATAGGGTGGTAAATATCTGGGTGTATATCATGTATAATATATGACATATTCTATTATATAGGGTGGTAAATATCTGGATGTATATAATGTATGATGAATGATATATGATATTCTATAGGGTGGTAAAGGAAGCTGTTCTCAAGGTTTTGTACACTCATAAAAAAATATATATGTTTCATTTTTTTAAAATGATTATCACTAACAACAACATATTAAACTAATTTTGGCCAAGGGATCCATGGAATGTGTATAGAGGGTGTGATACAACACTATTTAATGGGTCATTCCACGAAAAGAGTGCCTTTTAAATGTGCCCTTTGATATTTTAGCTAGAAATTGTGCACCAATATTGCATTTTAAAAGCAGTGCCCTTTAATATAGGCCACATGGAGAATTCAAAAAATACATTTTTTTTTTTAAATGAATAAAGTCTTGCTAAAGTGCCAAGATTCAGCATTTTGACATGTCCCTCCGTCAACCCTGGGTCACCTCTAGGAAGATTTCAACCCACTTAACCCCAACATTTCTCCAAGTTTCACCATCATTGTAAAGACATAGTTATTTTTGTTGCTTTGACAAAGTCATTTCTGAAGATTATTATTTATTTCATGTGATTAGTGATTAATGTAAGTCTGTCCCTCATTTTAAGGTCAACCCTGTCACGTGAACTGATCTCTCATTTTAATATGATGAAACTTTCCTTTGTAAATATTTTTTTTCTAAAGAAACTTTGAACATCTAATAGTCGATTCATAGAGTGAAGGCAGGTGAGCTGGTCCTAATCTTTTTGGCCATTTTCTGATGTTTTGTGGTGGAAAACTGAGCGGGTCGAGCATAACACGTCAACCTTGTTACATATAGATAGACAGGCTAGAAATGTTTTAACAATTTCATATTTTTTTGAGAAGCTTGCATTCAATTGCCACGCCATGTTGCACACAACAAGCTTCAGTTCCCCCTGACACAAGTGGATTGATGGCTGATTAAAGAAGATATTTTTTTGACCCTGTTCACGGTCAACCCTGTTACGGTCAACCCTGTTACTATATTTGGCACTTAATAGGCCTTACTATAGTATTTTATTAACTTATACCTCTTGACATGGGAATACATGTTCTTTATGATGTTGAACATGTGCTCTTTATGACAGTATGTTAACATTTGGTGAAATTGGTGGAATGACCCTAAAATGATTTATCTACACTTTCTTAACTCTGGGCAACATGGGCCTGGGAGGCGTAAACATTTTTTTTACATAAACGCATTGTAATTTAATCTTTAAAACTGCGAATTTTCTCTCTGCCTCATGGCAAAATGTGTAAAATTACATGAAATTTGCTTGAAAACTGCAAAATGTTCTCTCTGATGCCAAAAGGCAGGCCTTTAATATGTTCCTTCCCAGGGCCAGAGACTTGGTTCGTCCAGCCATGCACTTTTGAAGTCATAGTAAAACTCCTTGTATGCTATTCTTTTATTTATTTTTTATCTCACTCAAGGTGTGTTCTGATTATGAGGGGGTCCCTGATTAAATTTTCTATCACAAAAGGGGTCCCCGGCCCCAAAACGTTTGGGAACTCCTGGCCTAAGGGCATGATTTAAGGGGCCTGATTTAAGGGGCCCTTAACAAAAACAACTAGTTTATTCAATGTCAGTGTTATGGGAAAATATGGCCAACTGTCTTCTATCCTTTCAGAGCAAGAGCAAATTATATTTCAGCTCAGACATTTTCTTCATTTATTTATTTTCTTAGATAACTTCTTGGGTAATGGTCATTTGTGCACTCAAAAAGGATGAAGCACATCATTATGTAATGTCATATTTAGGAGCCCAAATTAGAAATGCTGGATTTTCAAACTCACCGCACAGCATTTATTTAATGTATATCATCCAGGTGGTCGACTGAAGAGTATTCAATTTTACAAGTCCTTGACTCACTTTAGCTATGAGCTTGAGTCTCTATTGAGATAAACGATGCAAACACGTGTCTGTTTCCTCAATAGGACGAGACGGATTCCTGTTGAATACTGTGGATGAGAATGAACAGAAGCACCATATATCCATCCGCATTCTAATCCTGAGTATTCCATTCTTTCTATCGCCGTCCACGTGCCACGTGATCTTTAGTGACTGCGTTCCGAAAGAGAGCTGCATTAGAAGCCGAATCACGTTTCAGTGGACAATGTGGACAGCGGAGCCGATGAAATACCGCTACTGCAGAGACAGAGAGGGAGAGAGCCTCGCTTTAGATGTCTGCATGGAGGCAAAACAATATCGATTATACCAAAAAGATCAAACAGAAAATACAAGTGGCAACAACGATGCATGATATTGAACAATATACTTTCTTTCAGCATTCTTTTTTTGCCGCCCTTGCAACGCTCACGTGTCAATCAAAAGTTACCCAAATGAACATTGAAATAAAAATTAAAATAATGAATGCCGGCTGACAAATTCAACTCAAAAAGGAAAATAAAAAATGACATGCTAATTGCATAGTCTATGCAATGAACATTTGAACATGTCAACCAGTGTAGACCCGGGGTTTGCAAACAGTCGACTACACTAAAAAGTAAATAGAAATATGATAACCGAACATTTGACAAATCATGGACTATTCTCTATTTCCATACCAATGCGCGGGACATTAAAAATCTCCAGATGACAACACCTCACTCCAATCCGAGCCGTAGCCTAACTAGTTTGAGCAACATGCAGACCAATGACAACGGCATGTGGGCGTGTGTTCAAAGGTGAGGAGCTTTTTTAAGTTTAGTAAATGACTGCAGCAAGAAATACAGTGGTGGTCTGACGTGAGAGCGCTGGGCTATGGGAGGCAATGGAAGAAGAGGCTAGTCGCATCCCGATTTCACTCATTTTGACAATTTTACGAGGAATCTAAATGCAAAAAGACGAAAAGGAGTTGTGAGTCTCGAATTTGACCGGACAATGGAAGTAGCTCTCTGCAGCAGTTCCAACTCACCCCTGGGAGTCAACTACGGAGACACAGCGAGTACCTGCAGAAAAACATCAGTCAGCATCGCCGGGGTACCTACAACTACGTGTGGCTTGAAAGCAACACCTCTGTTTTTGGGATGCATATAAGAGAAAGCGTGAAGAAAAAAACACTGACTACGTATGTATATATTTCGTGTAACCACTGTGGAATTCCTCTACTGTTCTAGGCGTAAGGGATATACAACCACGAAGTTAAACATCTCCTGAGATTGAGACATTCATTGAGACGCAGAGCACATACATTGCCACATTTATCACTGAAGGAGGCATGTTCAAATTCACAAATTCCCCTTGTAACAAAACCATAATTGCCGCTATGGATCGCATACAATAAACGTCGGAAATATCTGTGATATCGTAGCCTAACGTGCTGTACCCTCAAAGCAACAATAACCTGGGCTGAGTGAAATCCGCAAACCGCGTCTGCCGCTGTCCGTGGTCCTGAAAAAAATACTAATTATTTGGGTTATCCGAATCAGTAACGGCGGTCTAAGGAAAACGGTTTCATGGCCTGGGCGGTTATGAAAATATTGTGGTTTTCTTGTGACTCTGGAATCTGAAAAAAAAAAAGCAACAGAAGAATTGCTCACATTGGAGGTCCGAAATCATTCAAGGAATTGGAATTCTACTTCCTATTGGTGCTCCTGGAGCTGTACGTAGCCCGAATGAGACCGGCAAAAATGTACCGAATAAACGCTCTCGGGATCTACTTGTGGGAAACAATAGTATTTTTCAGGTAAGGAACATTATTAATTGACTTTACAGTGAATAATTAATGTGTTAAATACCATTCTATTGATCTCTTGCGGGCTGCAGGGGGGTCAGAATGCATCCTACCATAGCTTAGCATGCATGGACAAAAGTCTGAATGGAAATAAATCAACGCAGCCAATTGACTAGGTTTGAAGTTGGCCAATTGATCAAAGTTGCGTTGGCTTTATTATATATTTATGTAGGCCTAATCATTCCTCTATTGTGAGTGAGTTACATTAAGTCACACACTACATTGAATTAAAATGTGAGAGAGAGAGAGACAGCGAGTGCTAACAGCGAACACTAGTGGTCATCAAACGCTAAACGATGTGTGCTCTGATGAGAAATATGTTATCAACAGGCAGCGTAAAGGAACTGAGTACACGCTCTCACACACATATCAGGGAAGTTTTGTTGTTGGTGGTATGTAGGCCTATCCTTCACCCACTCACTGAGAAGAGAAATGTCTTCATTTCTCTCACGGGGCCAGCCCACTATATGTAATAGTCTTCGGCTAATAGTTTTCTCTATTCAACTATTGTGAATGAAATGGATAAATCATGTTTTTTTAAAGACTTGGATATTTAACAGAATATAAATTGTAAATATGCCGGATGATGACTGTTTTGTGTTCTCCCAGCGACCACACAGTATATCCATCGTGACCAGTTGGGACATTCTTGTGTTGACATGATTGTCTTTGTGTGAATTTAACGACTACTATCAAGCTCCTGATCTTCATAGATAAAGTGTATTATTCTCTGTAAATGTGAACAAGGATATCGCCAATGTTCACATTGGAGGGGAGGCAGGTATTCTGTTCAGAGAACAGCGTCTCTCCCATTGGCCCAAACATGGCTCTTTGTCTGTGTATGGTGTTGTGCATTGCATGCCTAATCAACATTACATCCTACATTCTAGAATCAAATGAATCATCAGAGTTCTTTTTTAGACTACTTTATATTCTATATTCTATTCTATAATCCATTGGAATCCAGGTACATTCTTTGCAGACAGACAGTGTTTATTTAGCATTCTGGCCAGCGTCTTTAGCTAATGAAGTAGAATCAGGATTTTGCAGCCTCAGCTCTCACTGCTGAACTCTGCAGTTCTGCTTAATTGATATCTCTTTCCCCGTCTCAACCTAGACCCCCAGACCTCATTTCAAATGCAGACTTATTACCAAGCATTGATTACTTTGTCAATGTCAAGACAGCCTGATGAATGCACATTATATACATCACTGTATATACAAATGTCTCTTTTCAGATAAGTTGCTAATTTCTTTCTGAATTTCTATTAGGGTTAGTTTGTGGCGATGTGGAAGGTTGCATTCCCATTTAATGAATGACTATCAGATAAAGTATGCATTTGACACAGCATGTGAAAACATGTAATTACCTAATCAAAGTCTATGTCAGTCTATGTTAATTTGCAAAACATCTGGGAATACTAGTGTTCGTTCAATCAAAATGAATGTCAGGGTATTCCCTACCCTTTTGACACCAACCATGTAAACAGTGGTAGGAAATGTAGCATTTCAAGCATTCAAAACACATTCTAGTACACATTCTTAAACACTATGCACTGAATAGCGCATATTAAACAGGATATGCACTGAATAGCCCATATTAAACAGGATATGCACTGAATAGCCCATATTAAACAGGATATGCACTCTTTTGCCCATATTAAACAGGATATACATTGCTTTCTGCAACGTAGAATCCCAGACCATCACTGGAGAGTATGTACGCAGCAAATGTGTCCACACATAGTCCCTCTAGAGAATAAATATTCACTAATTTAAATTCAATTAAAGGCCTAACGCAAAAATTAGTACCTCACAATTGTGCAGAAATATGCTAGTCTCAACAGTGTAGAATGTGGCTGTATGGTGGTTTTGTTATTTTTTCATCGACACCATGACACACGTATGTTTGGGACTTTTATTACTCTCAGTTGAATAGTTAAATCAACAAAATACATGCACGGTTTCCCATAGCAACATTGGAATATGGAATCATCTATTTAGGCAAAAATAATGTGTTGAATTGACTTCTATGGATTTTTATATTCCATACATTGCTTTCTATATTGAACTGGAAAATGTAAAGCTAATTTATAATTAACTTGGTGATTATTTCATGTATTCCCCCCAGTATCACCTGGCCTATAGGTTCATGAATAGGGTTGGAAAGGCTGGCTATATATCGCTGGAAATTTTGGAAGTTTACCAGTAAACTACCAGAATTTTGGTATCTTTCAAGGATTTTCTGTAATCTATCACAAGACGTCTAGTGGCCCTTTTGGATCCTTCAGATTATCACAGGTGTCTGTAATTATCTCTGGTCCTCTGTGTGGCCTTATCACATGTCAAATATATGAACAAATAAAATAAGATGATTTTAAAATAAAAAAAGAGAGTGACAAAGCTGTAAAACATTATCCTGAAATATAAACCACCAACTTAGTGAATACCATTGGTGTTTAATATAAGGGTTTCAGCATCAAATGTCCTATATATTTTTTACACAGTTTTATTTATTTTACTATGTCACTATATATTTGTTGTCAATGTTTTGGCGTCAAACTCGTGGCAGTTGTGAAAAAAGTCAATAGTAGGAAGATTTGCAGAGTTAATTAAAAATGATGTTTTTTTCATTAATTAGGCGATTTTCTCTTGTACATTTTGGTCTATACTAGACACTCAGGGACAATATGGACACAGATATAAAAAAGGAATAATATATAATATATAATTATGAATATATTTTTTTAAAGCTATTCAAATATAAATTACCAAAGATTGCCATAGATTTTCTGTTAATTACCAAAATTACTAAAGATTCCTGTAACTTTGGTAAACTGCCGGTAGCTTTGCGACCCTACTCATGAAACATAACCTTGAGTTGGCCTTGAACAGCAGAAATAAGTGACACTGCTTGCATGCACGGACACCACACCACAGCACCAGTTATATCCAGTCGCCTATAGAATTAGTCCTTTAAAACCTCATTTCGTCACAGATTCTAACCCTGTGTCTTCATTAAATTGTATTTACACACACCATGCTGTTCAGCAAGCCACCTCATGTTCAAAGTGTTAGTGATGGCAACGGCAGTCACTTGTTTTCAGGTCAGATAGGCTTTACGACATTTATAGTGCGCTTATGTATTGTTAGAAGAGATGGGTGGGAAAGGTGGATATATTTAGGTATAAATATATAAGCCTCTAATGAAAAAAAAATTGACTAGCTCAGATGAGTTCTCTACGATTCCTTACAATCATCCATTTTAGCCAGGTTTATTTCCAAAGCTTGATGTATGGTAATACATGATTGATCAACATAGACAAAGACAGATAGCACTATAAATAACAGAGCTTATTATCAATGGCCTTACCTTTCATTCTACGCAGTCACAGAGAAAAGAAATGGAGGAATTCACTGAAACCTTTCAAACACAGACTATGTTCTAATGTCCACACAGGAATACCAGTTCCAATGCATGCCCAATATGTTGTTGTATACAGCATGCTGTACTGTACTGCATGTTAACATTGTACAGAGCATTAATTCATGTCATGTTTCACTTCTTGATCTTTTTTTTTTTTTTCAGCCCCAACACAATAACACTCCTAAAGACAAAATGCATTACCTTATGCTGCCCACGTTCGTTCGTCATTCGTTTTGTGTAATGTTTTTATTTTTATTTGTATGATGTTGTTGGTTTATTAACAGACATTACGTTAACTGTTTGAACAGGAGAACAGAACAGCCCACCTATGTCTGCCAGGGACTGGGAGGGATGAAGGCTTTGGTAGGGCTTTGATTTCTCAGAGTGCTACAAAAAAAAAAGCCAGGATGAGATCATTTACGATTGTGGTCTTCAGAGGCTTTATTAAGAACATAATGAGGAACACTTAGTGCTAATTATTGGTACTCCACATTAAAGTATGCCGGTCTCAGAGAATGGGGTTGTTTGCATATTACTCTCTCTGGCGCTGAGAGTCAGCTGTTTTTACTGCTGCCTCAGCACCGGCCACGCGGACCAGGTCTCTCCACAGTTGGCCATGGCCTGGCCAGCAAGCATTGATCAGAAATAAGTCAAGCAAATCTAAACTTTGATCATGCAAAATCCAGGAACATGTCACTTGGGACGGGAGAAGCCCAGATGGAAGGAAGGAAATCATAGATGGTCTTGTTGATGCCCATAGGTGTAGAATCTTGATTCCTGTGGTTTTTAGTGTGGGATTGGCTTCTAGGCCTATTGATGATGTGATTTAGTTAGGGGTCTATCCTACATTCATAGATTATTTTTCAAACCGAAGGGCCCCAATGATGTAAACAGAAAGAGTGTGTTGGTCCCAAAAAATTTTTGGTGCAAATTCCTGTGGTTTTGTGTGGGATTAACCTCCATAGATGTTGTGATTTAGTGTGATAGCGATGCTACACATTCCTCAAAGATTATTTTCCCTCTATTATACCAAACCCACAATAATGTCAGGAGAAAGAGTGTGCCGGTCCCCTAATTTCACACTGTCAAACAGATTCCTGCGTGGCCCACAGCATGGGCCCATGCTAGCTGTCTAAGGCAATTATCTCTGTAGAGGACACTGTCTAATCTCTCTATGACTAATCTGATTGTGTTGTCAGATCGATGGGTGTTTGTTCAATACTAAATTTAAACGCTTTTTAACATAGCGTTAGATTATGGTATTATCTGTATTGTCTGTGTCCTAACAATGGTTTATTTGCAACGCTTGATCCCTAGTACTAACCTTGTGGTCACAGCCGACTATTGCGTTTTAGGTGATTATGATAGGATTCCACCGTGTTGTGTGGTAATGAACTGGTATTAGAATAATCCTCGATACACTGCATTTTCTGCTCAAAGCAAATTCCACTGAAAACATTCTAGAATTCTAAGCTATAGATTCTAGACTTGTCTGTCTTGATATGTATTGATATTGATGGTTAGTATAGAAGTGTAACTCTTAGGAACATTCCATCAATGAACCATAATGCCAGCATTGATGGAAGAGACACAGTGATTTGTCAGACTTGACAGAAACTGTTTAGTCTGCAGATAGGTTCAGGGTATCAGAGTTCTAGGCCCACTAGGGCTTCAGCGTATCGGTTGAAACACCAGGGCTTCAGGGTATCGGTTGAACCACCAGGGCTTCAGGGTATCGGTTGAACCACCAGGGCTTCAGGGTATCGGTTGAACCACCAGGGCTTCAGGGTATCGGTTGAACCACCAGGGCTTCAGGGTATCGGTTGAACCACCAGGGCTGCTTTTGACCATCACAACCGTCACCTAATGTTGAAAATTACACCCTGCAACACTGATAGTGTTGACAGTTATCAACACTGTCCAGTCATCAGTGTGAGTATAGAAGGAACTTCTTTGGCAGTGATTAGGCCAACATACCGTATGTGCCTTCAAATGGCACATATTCCAAAAACGACACAGCAGCGGAACCGCAAACAGAAGCATAAACGACAGCGAGGAAGCGTTGAAATATAGGAATGAGTCCCAAATGACACGCTATTCCCATTTATATAGTGCACTACTGGTCAAAGGTAGTGCACTATAGGCAACAGTGTCATCCCGGTCAAAAGCAGTGCACTATAGGGGGCCATTGTAGGACACTATATAGGGTTCACGTGCCATTTCAGTGAGTGAGTTCTATGAAGCCTGATGCATGGTGAGTAGAGAGAGTAGTGCTTGGCTGACCCCAGCAGCAGCCTCTGGGGTAGTCGGTGCCTGCCCATGTGACAGTAGCAGCAGCACAGCCTGGCCAGAGACCTGGCAGTTATGCTGGCCCAGACACACACAGCCTGGCCAGTGACCTGGCAGTTATGCAGGCCTAGACACACACAGCCTGGCCAGTGACCTGGCAGTTATGCTGGCCCAGACACACACAGCCTGGCCAGTGACCTGGCAGTTATGCTGGCCCAGACACACACAGCCTGGCCAGTGACCTGGCAGTTATGGTGGCCTGGCAGTTATGCTGGCCCAGACACACACAGCCTGGCCAGTGACCTGGCAGTTATGGTGGCCCAGACACACACAGCCTGGCCAGTGACCTGGCAGTTATGCAGGCCTAGACACACACAGCCTGGCCAGTGACCTGGCAGTTATGCAGGCCTAGACACACACAGCCTGGCCAGTGACCTGGCAGTTATGCAGGCCTAGACACACACAGCCTGGCCAGTGACCTGGCAGTTATGCTGGCCCAGACACACACAGCCTGGCCAGTGACCTGGCAGTTATGCTGGCCCAGACACACACAGCCTGGCCAGTGACCTGGCAGTTATGCTGGCCCAGACACACACAGCCTGGCCAGTGACCTGGCAGTTATGCAGGCCTAGACACACACAGCCTGGCCAGTGACCTGGCAGTTATGGTGGCCCAGACACACACAGCCTGGCCAGTGACCTGGCAGTTATGCTGGCCCAGACACACACAGCCTGGCCAGTGACCTGGCAGTTATGGTGGCCCAGACACACACAGCCTGGCCAGTGACCTGGCAGTTATGCAGGCCCAGACACACACAGCCTGGCCAGTGACCTGGCAGTTATTGTGGCCCAGACACACACAGCCTGGCCACTGACCTGGCAGTTATGCTGGCCCAGACACACACAGCCTGGCCAGTGACCTGGCAGTTATGCTGGCCCAGACACACACAGCCTGGCCAGTGACCTGGCAGTTATGGTGGCCCAGACACACACAGCCTGGCCAGTGACCTGGCAGTTATGCAGGCCCAGGCACACACAGCCTGGCCAGTGACCTGGCAGTTATGCTGGCCCAGACACACACAGCCTGGCCAGTGACCTGGCAGTTATGCTGGCCCAGACACACACAGCCTGGCCAGTGACCTGGCAGTTATGGTGGCCCAGACACACACAGCCTGGCCAGTGACCTGGCAGTTATGCTGGCCCAGACACACACAGCCTGGCAGCAGTATGGAGAGCCATGAGAGACAGCAACCTTCCTAATTTACAGCATCTCAGTGTTCTGTGTCCATCCTTGTGTGATCTGTGTTCTGTTTAGCCTTCTGATGAGGGCAGTTGGTGAATATGTGTATGAGTACCTTTTGAGCTGACATGACAAAATACGCCCTTTTTTTGTTGGGTTAATTATCACAGTTGTATAACAAATAAGCCTTGCAGTTGGTGTTATGATCACTTTCACCATCTCAGTTTTAGAAGACTGCAATCAGACCCGACGCCAGAACGAATCAGTTGGAAGGGCATTTGATTTCCAGAGGCGGGCGCATTTTTTCAATGAGTGCAATAGTAAAGACCCTAGGCAGCTCGTGAGTTTCAAGTTTGGGGAAGCTTACAATTTATCCTACCATTTCTACTGTGGTCCTCTGTGGTCCTCTGTAGCTCAGCTGGTAGAGCACGGCGCTTGTAACGCCAAGGTAGTGGGTTCGATCCCCGGGACCACCCATACACAAAAATGTATGCACGCATGACTGTAAGTCGCTTTGGATAAAAGCGTCTGCTAAAAGGCTTATTATTTACTGATCTGCGTGTCAGTTATGAATATTTATATATGCACATTTTCGTGGAACAGTCTCATTTCAATTCGTTTTTCAAAGTCATCATCACGTGGTTAATCATAAAAATCTGAAGTTAAATCAAAAAGTTAAAATTCAACTATGGCGAGAGCACTAGCCTTTGCCATATCGACACATTGATACACTGTGATCCATTGGCGGCTAAAGACATGAGGCATATAACTCATAGATAGCCTATATAGACCAATGCAGCAGTAGGCCTATAACTTCCATCATCAACTAAGTAAAATACATAGGCCTAAAGCCGACAAAATAAAAACAGTAGAAAATATCCTGATGAAAATTCAGATTCATCTCTCTTCTCCACCTGTCTGCATCCCTTTCTATCTGTCGTGACTTGAGCTATTGCTAGTGAAGTTCAACATTGTATCAAATTATCACAGGTTCGGGCCCAAAGATGTTGCTAACGAACTTGCAACATTGTATCAACTAGACTATTAAGGGACCTCAACGTTTCCTGCGCCAGTGAGCTCGGGACAGAATGCTTTTATGACGTTTCCACTGGATATATGGGATCATCAGGTCATGATATTTAGTGCTTTCACACCGAGGCTTGGTCATGATATTTAGTGCTTTCACACCGAGGCTCGGTCATGATATTTTGTGCTTTCACACCGAGGCTTGGTGAATATCGAGGCCAGGAGCGTTTGAAAGATTTTTCAAATACTGAGGAACTATCATTTGCAATGGATGTTTAACAGTCTTTGTTAACTTGTGTGAGTCGAAGAAAAAGTGTGTGGTGTACATGGTGAGTTAAGAAAATCTGAAATAAGATATTGCCAAATGGGCACTTTCCTACATATGCATGCATTCTGGAGAAAGACGCACCATATCTTCGCCACACCCGCTACCCTTCTTCTTGATGCAACATTTAAAAACTCAATCAGCTAGACCTATTGCCACGCGCACTACCCACATTACAGGCTTCCCAAACACACTTGTGATTTGAAACAATCCACAGCAATTTTTTAAAAGAAACTAATGATCCTCTGTGGCTAAGTCATGCTCCCTGGTGAAGTAGTTTGAATGATTTTATTTAGACAGGGGTAATTATATAATTTTGGCGAAACATCAATTTACTTTAGGGCATCCCGGCATCCTAACAGTGCGCCGTGTACCCGCTAACTTTCCTTTCCAATTCCGGAGAGTCTGAAACCAGAGATCTCTGTATAATGACGAGATGCTCATGTCTCCGCCCTAACAATGGGAGTCTTTGTCCCAAAGGCGGGAAGGCAGGCGACAAGCTTAGGTCTGCATATTATTCCCATAGAAACGCATTGGGTTTATACTGGACAGATTTTGGCGAGAGTGAGCCCTCTCGCTTCGCCTCTTCCTCTCTGCTGAAACTATATCACGGGGGGAAGCATCAGAGCGAGCAAAACAGCGCCCCTCAATATGTAGCCCATGTATCTGATTCTGTCTAGCCAGGAATAGTATGACATGCCATACTATTTTGGCCCACACAGCATCAGATACATGGTCTACACAAACATGTACATTTACATCATTTAGCAGACGCTCTTATCCAGAGCGACTTACAAATTGGACACTGAGACAGAAGGGCGCTGTTTAGCTCGCTCGGATGCTTTAACTGAGATTGATGCGTCTTTCTGTCGGCGCGTCTCGGTCAAATAAATGATCAGTATTTCAATATTTTATTTGGACGGGCAGGGAGGTACGGTAGGGCGGGCCAGGCCCCCTAAGGCCCGCCCATAACGCCGGCCCTGGACTGCTTGCATGAGACATCAAAGGAGAGCCACCCTGGTCATCACCTGTCATCCCTAATTATCCACTAGAGATTCATTCTGGATATGCTGGAGTTTGCAAATTCTCCGAACAAACGGAGAAGTAATTAACATATTTTCTGTTTTCAGCTTTCTTTTTGGAGCTATAAATTGGTATGTTTTTGGTATTTTCAAAAACGTTGATTATTTTTATTATCCTGTCATCACAGGAAATGAATTAGTGAGGTTACAGATATCTGTAGTTATGTAAACCTTGCTTTTATTCTGTGTATGGAATGTTAATACTATTTTGTTGATGGATTTACAGTATAAAATGTTTAAAAAATCCATGTAGATGAGATATGTAGAAAATATCCAATAAACATGCTGAATGTTCTGTGTTTAAATCAAATCAACTTGGATTGGTCACATACACATAGTTAGCAGATTATAGTGTGTTTGTAGCGAAATGCTTGTGTTGTAGGCTACGGTGCGAAGGAGTCAAATGACAACAACTTAATGGATAATCAATATTATTTATTGTCCTCTGAGCATATAACTCAAGTGGATACTTCCTAAAAGTTCCCTTTCAAAGTTCTAATCAAACTGCTATATATTCATTTGGAAGGCAAGTAAAGTAGTTGACCTCATATTGATGCACTGTATATAGCAAATGGACAAAGGAAGGGAATCAGTAACATACTTGTTGAATTGGATTACTCTCAGAATGCTGCTATGTATGACACCAACTCACCATTAAAATCTCAGTTGTACACCCATCTCTCTCTCTCTCTCTCTCTCTCTCTCTCTCTCTCTCTCTCTCTCTCTCTCTCTCTCTCTCTCTCTCTCTCTCTCTCTCTCTCTCTCTCTCTCTCTCTCTCTCTCTCTCTCTCTCTCTCTCTCTCTCTCTCTCTCTCTCTCTCTCTCTCTCTCTCTCTCTGTTTTCTCTCTTCTCTCTCTCTCTGTTTTCTCTCTTCTCTCTGTGTTTTCTCTCTCTGTTTTCTCTCTTCTCTCTCTCTCTGTTTTCTCTCTTCTCTCTGTGTTTTCTCTCTTCTCTCTCTCTCTGTTTTCTCTCTTATCTCTCTCTGTTTTCTCTCTCTCTCTCTATTTTCTCTCTTTCTCTGTTTTCTCTCTTCTCTCTCCTCTCTCTCTCTCTGTTTTCTCTCTTCTCTCTCTCTGTTTTCTCTCTTCTCTCTCTAGCTTGGCAGCCTCTAAAGAAGCCGCGGCTCGAAAAGCTGCCTCCCCAATGCCCCCCTCGGAGTTCTTGGACAAACTCATGGGCAAAGTTTCGGGTTACGATGCAAGAATCCGACCTAATTTCAAAGGTAGGAGTAGCCACCAAGACACAGTGGGATAAAACAGGAATGTAGCCAAGCACAACTAGAAATAACATATTCCAGTCAGGATTGTAAAGAGAGGACAGTGTAGTTAAACAATAACATCTATATAATATCAATATATATTATACCTTTATTTTACTATTGATTTGGGCTTCAGCAAATCATTCTGATTAAAATGTGTTGGTTCTTTGAATACATTATCCAAGTGATGTCATTAAACACAACACTTTTTAACACATATTTTCTCTACACATTTTAACGCTTTTTACACCTTAAACACTTAACACTTTTAAACCTTAAAATATTGAATTAGGCTGTTACGATGTTCACAAATCCTCAATATATTTACAGGATGTGGCTACAATGAAATGGAGTCATGTTATTATTTGATTGTTGAAGGCTGGCTACATTCCTGTAAAAAAAAAACGTCACAACCGTCTCAATATCCTGAATGTCTGTTTGGTGGTATAGTTAGAGTGTTGCTAAACATGTTTCCATAACGTTAAAAGTTTCCCTATATGGAAGCGCCCATAAAGATACATGTCAGAGGTTTCCTTATTGAACTATGTTAAGCACTACGGCTACGTCATGATGACTCAGTCCAAGATAAGATGTTCAGTTGTAGAGCACCGTTGTGGCAACCCTCCAAATGTATGTTGGAGTGTTTGAAAGAACTCTTCAGAATTTTTGATGAGAGTTCCTCTATTTTATAATATTTTCTGCTCTAGTATTAACACTACAATTATTTTCAGTACATCCTTATCTTAGGTGGTTTAATTGACATATTATTTCACCTTATGGTATACAATATATATATATATATATATATATATATATATATATATATATAATATTCCCCTCACAATTCCGTAATTGTGAGGGTCTATAATAATAAGACTAAAATATGAATCCAATGTTCTGCATGAGAAACCACTCCCACAAACAACCAGTTTCCATACCACACACTGAGATGGTTTCTGAAGACGTTTGAAGGAATTTGATTCTGATGCAAATATGTCATGTTAATGAACTACAATGGGACTAGTATTCTGTGTCCATGTTTAACATGTAACGATGTTTTGGCCCATGAATTGCTGTGCCTTTTACAGGTATATTAAATGTGATTTCCACGAGTGTGATATCTCAGTACATGCAGTACTGAATCCAGGAATGTTTGCTGTGACTAAGCATGAATTATTCAGCTTGCTAGAGTTGCAAAACCACATCTATTCATACAGTTAGACTACGTTTATAACATGTCTCTTCACTGTGCTCACTTCGCTCACGATGTTCACAGCAAAACAAACTTTTTTTTCTTTGCTGTGTAAACTGTTTTATGTTCAGAGGCTTTGTATGAATGTATTGAATGTTATTTTTGAGCCGACATCTCAATTCACAATGATAACATTGTGACATATTATATATGATGCACTGGTCTTGTCTGGCTTGTCTGACCTGTAGAGTTCGGCTGTCAGCTAAACCAACGACATCACCGTTTCTTTGATATATGAAACTAGAGTCTTGTGTGTATTGTGATACACTACTGTAAGCCTCCATCATCGGTATAGGACACTACCCAGAGAAAGTGCTTACTACAGGATCAGCTCAGCCTCAGTAGGCTTGCCAAGAGCACTAATAAAAGAAGCACAATAGCAGTTTTCATGCTAGTGAGTGTAAATAGCTAGGATATTCACTTAAAACTCCAATGAAAGCTAACAGTATTCTAATGTAACATTTCTTTGCATATTAAGGAAAATACATGACTTTACGTAATGTATAATGTTAATAATTTGACTAGTGTGTGGCGAGAGGCCTATTGTCATGGGATGGAACAATGTGAGATAGATTCAGAGGTTAGTCAATGGCTGTCAGGTCAACACCTTATTGTAGTGTGAGTGGTAGGCTCACTCATTCAAGCAGTCCTTCTCCCATCCCTGCCAGCCACACACATTAATCCCATTCATGAAATAAACAGGCTGGCAGGTCATTTCTTAATAATGAACGTCTGTACAAAGACTAAGAAACATCTTCAGTCAGAGCTCCGAGAATGATGGGGGGTTGTTTATAAGATATACAGTAAACACCATGGAACATTAGAACTGCTAATATATTCTTTATAGAATTAGAATGGCAAAGATATCCTTTACAGAATTAGAATGGTAAATATATTCTCTTTAGAATTAGAACTGCAACAAAGATATTGTTTATTGAATTGTAGAACTGCCAAGGCATTCTTTAGAACATTAGAACGTTAGAACTGCCTAGGCATTCTCTGTAGTTGTAGCAAAGGAGCACACCTCCTCAATCTACCACCATCTCTGCTAATGTGGTGGCACAGCAACAGTGACAAACAGGGAGAGAAAGGGTAGAGAATTTCCTGAAGCTACGAATGTTCCGGAACGAGAGGAAATTACACTGATCATGACTGGGACTCGCTGTGGGGAACCCTTCTAATTGATTTAGCAGGTTTTCTATTGGAATGGAAAAAAAAGGAAATATCTCTGACACATTTGGGACCTCCCATGTATGGTCTACGAGTTTCCTTTTTCAAATTGAATTCATTCCACTTTAACGTTCATTCTCCAACAATGACTATGAAGGTTAAGGTAGTCTGACTAATTATTTGCCCTGCTAGCTTTCCCCTCGCACCTCCTCTCCCCTTCCCAACACCCCCCTACGCTGCTTCCTGAATGGCACCCTATTCCCTATTCCTGGTCATAAGTAGTGCACTATATCGGGAATATGGTGCCGTTCAGGACACAAGCTTAGTGATATGCTATAGGTAGGGTGAGGCTGGTGTAATTTAGGGCTCCACTCTCCCTGTCCTGCAGTGATGAACAGTGGTGGGGGGTACAGCTGTGACTCCAGTCTCCTCTTTAACCTTGTCCCTCCTCATCAGTCACAGTGAGGAGCAGCTTGGCCGACAACCATGAGGCTGTGCAGATTCCACCAAATCACCACCCCACCCTGGGTTGTTGCTGCTGCTTCTGATGCCTCAGTCAGACAGTCAGACAGTCAGACAGCCAGTCAGTCACTTAGTCCTCTCTGCTCTCTCCTCTTCCTCTCCCGAGCAGCTTCCTTTTTAAAGCCTGCCATGTCACATCACAGTGATGATCGGTGTAACCAAACGCTTTCACAATGAACCAGCTATGTCACTCTGATTCTCAATTAGTTTTGCGAGACAAGTGAACATCTGTAAATATACAGTCCTTGCTGCCGTATATTTACTGTTTCTGGCTTCTGTTTTTTATCTTTCCCTATGCATGGATGTGTCTTTCACCTGTTATGTCTCTCTCTCTCTCTCTCTCTCTCTCTCTCTCTCTCTCTCTCTCTCTCTCTCTCTCTCTCTCTCTCTCTCTCTCTCTCTCTCTCTCTCTCTCTCGCTCTTCTCTCTCTCTCTCTCTCTCTCTCTCTTTCTCTCCTCTCTCTCTCTCTCTCTCTCTCTCTCGCTCTCTCTCTCTCTCTCTCTCTCTCTCTCTCTCTCTCTCTCTCTCTCTCTCTCTCTCTCCCCCCCTCTCTCTCTCTCTCTCCCCTCTCTCTCTCTCTCTCTCTCTCTCTCTCTCTCTCTCTCTCTCTCTCTCTCTCTCTCTCTCTCTCTCCCCCTCCCCCTCTCTCTCTCTCCCTCTCTCTCTCTCTCTCTGAAATATTATTAGCTGGTGGAGCTTGACGTTCATTTGGTGTTATCAGCACTTGTTTAATGGGTAGCTAATAGGATGAATGGACTACCCTAATGAGAGAGGGGGAGAGGGGGAGAGGGGGAGAGGGGGAGAGGGGGCAGTGCTCAGATGGTGCTGTGTTCATATACACACTGCAGCAGGGAACCAACTGGACTGATCTGCTGACTACTTCAGGAACATTAAAGGAATGGGGTTCGGTAAAGAACAAACCCCAAACAGAGTTATATTCCCAAATATAACACACACACCAACCATTAACTACATTACTTATTGACATTGAAACTTAAGTCTGCCTTCTTCTTAAAACAATGTATGTCAGTTTAATTATTTTTGTTAATCCACTATGTTTGATGAATGAGAAGACATTTTAGGTCCCGAGATTAGTCTTGGAGCTACTCTGGATGCTTGCCTTGGTAATGGATTCTCTTGGATCTAAACATTTGGGCTGAACTACCATATTGCACTGGCAGTAGACGTTTAATATCATTGCAGGGGTGACTCTCCATTGAGTTATGACAGAAGTATTGATCATGTTTCAAAGTCTAGGGAGAGGCAAAATTACAAGGTCGCAGCAGACTATTGAATGGATGATGTAGCAGTCAGCCCACTGTTAGAGGACAGGACAGGACAGGACAGGACAGGATAGGATGGGATGGGATAGGACAGGACAGGATAGGACAGGATAGGACAGGACAGGATGGGATGGGATAGGATAGGACAGGACGGGATAGGACAGGACAGGATGGGATGGGATAGGACAGGACAGGATGGGATGGGATAGGACAGGACCGGGACAGGATGGGATGGGATAGGACAGGACGGGACAGGATGGGATGGGATAGGACAGGACGGGACAGGATGGGATGGGATAGGACAGGACGGGACAGGATGGGATGGGATAGGACAGGACAGGACAGGACAGGATGGGATGGGATAGGACAGGACGGGATAGGACAGGACAGGATAGGACGGGATAGGACGGGATAGGACAGGACAGGATGGGACGGGATAGGACAGGACAGGACAGGATGGGATGGGATAGGACAGGACGGGACAGGACAGGACAGGATGGGATGGGATAGGACAGGACAGGACAGGATAGGACGGGATAGGACAGGACAGGATGGGACGGGATAGGACAGGACAGGATGGGACGGGATAGGACAGGACGGGACAGGACAGGACAGGATGGGATGGGATAGGACAGGACGGGATAGGACAGGACAGGATAGGACTACTTAGTAAATACTTAGTAAAAATCTGTTCTTAGTATAAATCTACTTTACATGTAAACAAAGGAGAAAGACCTTTCAAAAGAAATAAACAGTATTCTATTTATTTTTTATGAGATAATATCAAGGCTGTTCATTTAGTAAAACCTTGATATTGTTATTCAGCATGATATCAAACATTAACACTCTTTAATTTAATGAATGGCATGTGAGAATGGTTGAATCGGATGCTGCATCTCTCCATCTGGTCACGGAAGCTTCTCTAATATTACTGTGAGGAGAAGAGGAGAGGAGAGGGTGTCATGAAGGCCACTGTCACTTCCTGTCATTTGGGTCATTTAATTTCTGATACTGGGAAGTGGGAAAATGGTGACCACACTTGAGTGTGACATTAAAGTTGGCATATAATTGTTTACTCTGACAAGATAATTCAAGACCCCAAGCAAATGTTTTTATTTTCAGTGCTAGACCTATTCAACTGTCACCTTTCGAGATTTGTCCTTTTGTGAAACGGTGCGTGAGTGAGACGCTACTAGGTCCAGATGGATCCATTCTAAAACTCAACTGTGCTTATTTTTATAGCTTTGTTATTCACTCTTTTATAATGTTGCACAAAGCCTTTTATTTGCTGTACCTCTCTGTAACGCATGGATAATTGATTTTACACACTGCTAGTAATCAGCCATTATGAGATTGCAAGCTTTGAACAAAGAAAACAGTCAAAGCGCTGCTTTAATGTTTGGATCAGGTTTTCAGATCTCAAATAGATCCTTGGCACAGAGGATAAACTCAGGCTTAGGTTGACACAGAGGGATTGCCGTGCATGCAGTGTGCAAAGACAAGAGGAAGGGGAAAAAAATCGTTACTGGATCCAGACAGATTATAGAGTTTAAGTCACCTGTCTACAACATTTCATGGTCATGCAGAATACTTTCCATCTATCTTAAGAACAATTTCCTTTTCTCCTGACTTTGATAGATTACAGTATCCCCAGAAAGACTTCAGCTCTGTGTTGTTGCCATCTCTCACAATGGCACTTGCCAGGTATAGGAAAGTAGGCAGGCTGCATGCCGCCTGGTTTATAAATTAAATGCGCCTCTGGTCAAAAATAGGACATTTATCAACACGCAATCATTGTTGAGAAAATACATTTACTATGTGCCTAGGAATAATAATAATTAATCTGTGTCGACAGGAAGTAGTATTTAAGGAACGGACCGGCAGTATTTCAAATGAGCAGCAAATGTCATCTGGAAAGGAACAACCTTTCTGTTGGCTGAAAATTATGGAAATGCACTGTATGTTTGTGTTAATGTATGTGCTATGTACAGTACCTTTATCATAACAGCCTTTGAATGTAAAAGGTGAGATTGAACAGGTTGAAATATTAAAGTTATTATGAGGTATTTGGTGTTGTCTTTTGCATGCCTTATCCTTATTTATTTAACACGCTTACCAAATAAGTGCAATATGGGGACTAATTATTATATCTTGAATTGTAATAAGCTGGTTTGTTATGCTGAAATGGTGAAGAGCCAATCAGGTTTGAAATGATGCATGGCCAACTTCAGTCATTGCAACTTATTTTTAAAAAAAAGGTAATTTCCGCAATGACTGGAAAAGGCCCAGGTACTGTAAAACAATGAATTGCTCACGTCTGTGTGTTTTATATCGCGTTTCTATATCACTTCCACTAAGTACGCTTCCTGTTCCTGTTCTCTTGTGTTGCACCAATTTTGCTGCTCAGTTGCAGGGGTCCCCCCAAGTGGAAGAGGTAAAAATATAATTTTTTTAGATGAACAAAATCTAAAAAAATAAGATTTTTATATCCCATGTATTAGAAAATTAGTTTGAATCACTTAACAGTTGCTTGATAAGAACATTTAAGCATTTAAGCATTTAAAAGCCAAATGATTCAAGCAGATCTAAGCGAAGCCAGTTTGACATGTAGTCTATGCATCTTTCCCTCTGTCTGATGTTTTCATCTGCATTTTGCTAGCCTCACCTTCTGCCTCCTGTGAAGAACTATGCATTGCAACCCTCCTCTACCCCTCCTCTCATCTCTGCATCGCCTCCTCTCCTGCCCGCCCGCTATGACGTTCTCCAACACAAACTCGTGCATCCCGCCTTCCTGCTCTTACCTTCAGTATTTTGGCCACCACAATGTTTCCTTCCTTTCCCTGCCGCACACGTACCTGCATAAGTTGTGAAGTGTTGGCAAGTTGAGATACTAGATGTGTTTTATTGTTGTTTTCCACATTGAGAAAAAACAATGTGAGTACTTGCTGTTAGAATATGTTGTGTTTAATCATTATCTTTTTTTTTTTTCATTAGACCCACAAGGCCCCAAAACAGAAGCTTCTCACAAGAAAGGTACTTTTTTTTTTTTTTTTTCATCACAGAATAAAGAATGCAAGGCATTCTCTCTCTCAACGCCACTCAGGCAATCTTCACTTTTAAAGCCATAAAATTTTTTTTTTACAAAAATTAACCAAGCACATTTAAGGTGTAATCTTAAAGTGGATAAACGTGTTTACTGTTAATACATAATGTTGTGAGGGGTATAAGTCCGCTGATAATATGTCGTCAGATTTTTCCTTTAAGAGATTATTGTTGAACAGCTGGCAATTAAGAAATTAGCTCAAAACATGAGTCCAATGTCAGCAATATTTGAAACTGTTTTGTTTGTAGTTTATGTTGACGTGGCCATTTTCCTGTGTCTCTTCTGTCGTTTTCCTAATTGTTGTTCTGGACGGTAAAACTGTGAATACAACTTTGAAAGATGCACAGAAAAATGTTACTTTGGGTAAAAACAAGCTTTTTTTTTTTTTACAGTTGGTAAGCTTTGCTGTTCATGTTTTATGATACATGACAGGAGGTTGGTGACGCCTTAATTGGGGAGGACGGGCATTAGGATATTCCATTCCATTTACTCCATTCCATACATTATAATGAGCCGTCCTCCCCTCACCAGCCTCCTCTGTGATACATGTGTATTATATTCCTGATGTGGAGAGGAGTGTATATATTATCCTATTGCCAGGATTTTAATTACAAGGGCTAACTGGTGCTACAGACTACTCCATTCATTTACAGCCTAAAAGACCTCAATGACTACTAGACCTGTTTTTCTCCTAACAAGTGATTACCTGCTATACCTCACAGGGATGATTAGTAACCTGTCCTCCTTTTTGGCGGAAACCAATTGCGTCTGTATTGTAATTAGAATGAATTGGAGAGATTGTTGCTGGGGTTGAAAAGGAACAATCATGGAACGCATTGAGTTCCTTTTTTTATTGAAATTAATCTCTCTATATATTTAACATCAACTGTATTTAAATGCTTCTATTTTAAACGTAATCATATTTTGTTGTTGCAACTTGCTAAATGAGATGATTGTATGACTATGGGAAATTTTATTTTTTTAAAGATGCAACACGGACCTGCATTACTGGGAGCTGAATGGTTTGATCAACAAAATGTGTTGTGTGTGATTCTATTATAGTCAGTTTAACAGAGAGGATGACTGGCTCCAGATTTCAGCCATTAATTTCAGCTGATCTAATGTCCTCTCCTGCTATAGACACCAACTGAAGAAAATATGATTTTATCCATACCTAGCTGTGGATTTAATATACTGTTTACAAATTTCTCAATTCAATACTTGAACTTGAACATACTTTTTTATATATTGGTTAAAACCAAACCAGCTCTAGTGTTTACTAAGCCTAAATAAAGTGCTATCACCTTACTTGTAATTTACAGAGTCAAACTGAGCTGCCCTGTTTAACATTATCACATCACATGATCAGTTTAGAAGGCCCTGTTTCACATTATCACATCACATGATCAGTTTAGAAAGCCCTGTTTCACCATATCACATCACATGATCAGTTTAGAAGGCCCTGTTTCACCATATCACATCACATGATCAGTTTAGAAGGCCCCTGTTTCACCATATCACATCACACGATCAGTTTAGAAGGCCCTGTTTCACCATATCACATCACATGATCAGTTTAGAAGGCCCTGTTTCACATTATCACATCACACGATCAGTTTAGAAGGCCCTGTTTCACCATATCACATCACATGGTCAGTTTAGAAGGCCCTGTTTCACCATATCACATCACATGATCAGTTTAGAAAGCCCTGTTTCACCATATCACATCACATGATCAGTTTAGAAGGCCCTGTTTCACCATATCACATCACATGATCAGTTTAGAAGGCCCTGTTTCACCATATCACATCACACGATCAGTTTAGAAGGCCCTGTTTCACATTATCACATCACATGATCAGTTTAGAAGGCCCTGTTTCACCATATCACATCACATGATCAGTTTAGAAGGCCCTGTTTCACCATATCACATCACATGATCAGTTTAGAAGGCCCTGTTTCACCATATCACATCACATGATCAGTTTAGAAGGCCCTGTTTCACCATATCACATCACATGGTCAGTTTAGAAGGCCCTGTTTCACCATATCACATCACATGATCAGTTTAGAAGGCCCTGTTTCACCATATCACATCACATGATCAGTTTAGAAGGCCCTGTTTCACCATATCACATCACATGGTCAGTTTAGAAGGCCCTGTTTCACCATATCACATCACATGATCAGTTTAGAAAGCCCTGTTTCACCATATCACATCACATGATCAGTTTAGAAGGCCCTGTTTCACATTATCACATCACATGATCAGTTTAGAAGGCCCTGTTTCACCATATCACATCACATGATCAGTTTAGAAGGCCCCTGTTTCACCATATCACATCACATGATCAGTTTAGAAGGCCCTGTTTCACCATATCACATCACATGATCAGTTTAGAAGGCCCTGTTTCACCATATCACATCACACGATCAGTTTAGAAGGCCCTGTTTCACATTATCACATCACATGATCAGTTTAGAAGGCCCTGTTTCACCATATCACATCACATGATCAGTTTAGAAGGCCCTGTTTCACCATATCACATCACATGATCAGTTTAGAAGGCCCTGTTTCACCATATCACATCACATGATCAGTTTAGAAGGCCCTGTTTCACCATATCACATCACATGGTCAGTTTAGAAGGCCCTGTTTCACCATATCACATCACATGATCAGTTTAGAAGGCCCTGTTTCACCATATCACATCACATGATCAGTTTAGAAGGCCCTGTTTCACCATATCACATCACATGATCAGTTTAGAAGGCCCTGTTTCACCATATCACATCACATGGTCAGTTTAGAAGGCCCTGTTTCACCATATCACATCACATGATCAGTTTAGAAAGCCCTGTTTCACATTATCACATCACATGATCAGTTTAGAAGGCCCCTGTTTCACCATATCACATCACATGATCAGTTTAGAAGGCCCCTGTTTCACCATATCACATCACACGATCAGTTTAGAAGGCCCTGTTTCACATTATCACATCACATGATCAGTTTAGAAGGCCCCTGTTTCACCATATCACATCACATGATCAGTTTAGAAGGCCCCTGTTTCACCATATCACATCACATGATCAGTTTAGAAGGCCCTGTTTCACCATATCACATCACACGATCAGTTTAGAAGGCCCTGTTTCACATTATCACATCACATGATCAGTTTAGAAGGCCCTGTTTCACCATATCACATCACATGATCAGTTTAGAAGGCCCCTGTTTCACCATATCACATCACATGATCAGTTTAGAAGGCCCTGTTTCACCATATCACATCACATGATCAGTTTAGAAGGCCCCTGTTTCACCATATCACATCACATGATCAGTTTAGAAGGCGTGAGAGTCCGGAGGGAAAGGAAAGGAGATCTCGCTCAGCAGAAACAAACAGGTCAGGTGCCAGGCCTTGACGAATCAGGAGGAGCGTTTGAGTGTTGGTAGATTTTGATCAGAGTCAGTATTCTCTATTTGGGAACATTCATAATGCTGCTGATGCTTCAGGACACCCAACGTTTTATGTAGATGAATGTTTGGCCAAGAGGTATTTGTCAGTCAACACTTTCAGCTACCGCTCTCCTATGAGTTGCCATAGGAAAGGATCATATGCTTCTGCAGGTTTTATGCCTCTGCAGGTTTTCTTTGTGCTAGAATCTCAAACCTCATCCATCACATTCCTCCTTAATTGTAGATTCCATTAGTAGATAGATACTCTGCTAGATGATGGCTGTTAGGTTAATGTCCGCGCCAAAAAATCCCAGTGGAGATAGCTGGTGTTTTGCATTGGATGCGTCTCAATTCACCGAATCCGCCGATGTCGCACTTCCACATCTGCGGTGAAAGGTGATAGAGCTAGAGCAGTGTGTGTCGGACCATGAGACGTCCCGAAAATCGGGTCTTCTCACAAAACCGTCTGTAGCGTCCAAACGGTTTGGACTACAAACTATGACCTCGACAAGTGTCAGGAGACTCGTCTGAACTCGGTACAGCCGATCTGACAACTTCTGTCTGTAGCGTCCGAATCGTTTGGGCTACGCACTAATATTACAAAACTGATTCACATTATCTAATTTACACTTAATGCATTAGCTATTGTAGGTGACAGACTTGGGTTCAAATACATGTGTATTTGAATATCTGTTTTTTTCAAATACTTTTTAAGGTGTATTTGAGTATTTTCAAATAAACAGCCCAAAATAACTCGTTTTATTTGAGTATTTGAATGGTTATTTATAAAAAAAAACTAATTGTATACCGAATTGTATTTGAGAATATTTTCCAATACTTATTTCAAATAGTATTTTCAAATACCTGGGTTAAATGCGTGCGAGTGTATTTGAGCATTTTCAAATACTTTCGAAGCGTATTTCCAAATACATTAAATAAAATATATCTGAAATCTGTAAGTGAAAGTAATTGAGATATTTGAAATAGTATTTGAACCCAGGTCTGCTGTTTGACATCGAAATGGTTAGAAATATAAAACTAAAGCAGATTGATACTGGTCCCTGCCTGGTTAGTTTGTGACACAACCAGTATAAAACCATTAGAACCAGTTCAATATCACCAGTCCACTAGTCCAATATCAGCTGGAAAGATTGACCGACCACAGCTTCATTTGATTTGCCCTCTCAAGAGAGTGCTTCCCATACTCAGTTGATTGCTTCAGCTGATGACTGGTACAGTATCATGATACCCCTAACCTCCCCCACTCTCTTGTTTTCACTCTCAAGATGATTAAAACACTAAGCAAAGCGCGAACATCACAACGTCTGCTACAATCATTGACTGATACATTTTATGCCTTCCGTCACACTCCCTACCAGCTCCATGCAGTGTACCTCCCTCTTGGGCTGCGTCTCAAATAGCACCCTATTCCCTATATAGTGCACTACTTATGACCAGAGCCCTATGAGCCCTTTGAGCCCTGGTCTAAAGTAGTGTACTCTCTCTCTCTCTCTCTCTCTCTCTCTCTCTCTCTCTCTCTCTCTCTCTCTCTCTCTCTCTCTCTCTCTCTCTCTCTCTCTCTCTCTCTCTCTCTCTCTCTCTCTCTCTCTCTCTCTCTCTCTCTCTTTCTCTCTCTCTCTCTCTCTCTCTCTCTCTCTCTCTCTCTCTCTCTCTCTCTCTCTCTCTCTCTCTCTTTCTCTCTCTCTCTCTCTCTCTCTCTCTCTCTCTCTCTCTCTCTCTCTCTCTCTCTCTCTCTCTCTCTCTCTCTCTCTCTCTCTCTCTCTCTCTCTCTCTCTCTCTCTCTCTCTCTCTCTCTCTCTCTCTCTCTCTCTCTCTCTCTCTCTCTCTCTCTCTCTCTCTCTCTCTCTCTCTCTCTCTCTCTCTCTCTCTCTCTCTCTCTCTCTCTCTCTCTCTCTCTCTCTCTCTCTCTCTCTCTCTCTCTCTCTCTCTCTCTCTCTCTCTCTCTCTCTCTCTCTCTCTCTCTCTCTCTCTCTCTCTCTCTCTCTCTCTCTCTCTCTCTCTCTCTCTCTCTCTCTCTCTCTCTCTCTCTCTCTCTCTCTCTCTCTCTCTCTCTCTCTCTCTCTCTCTCCGTCTCTCTCGCGCTGTTGCTCAGTCTCTCTGTAATCCAATGGAATAATGCCCTAGTCAACTGTTCTGCGTTCAGTATCCCGAGCCACGGCCCGGCTATTGATTAATGTCTTTCTGTAGTCACACTCCTCCAAGGCTGTCATGTCCTCCCATCTGTCACAGCTAACCCAGGGTCCAGGAAAAGGCTAGGGTAATTTAGTCGCCTGTCATGACTTATAGGCATGTGACATAGCAAACTCAGAGTAGCTAGGCTCTTAGCTGTACTGGCCGTCAGAGCTAGCCATCAAGAGCTTTCAGCGAGACTGCCAAATGGCTTCCTATTCCCTGTATAGTGCACTGCTTTTGACCAGGGTCCGCATAGGGCTCTCGTCAAAAGTAGTGCACTGTTCTTTATATACATGGTGCCATTTTAGATGCAGCTTCAGGGCCTCCATCCATCCATCCATCCATCCATCTAGCTAGCTGCCCAATGAATTTGAATACATGTCACCTAAATAATGAGACATTGAGAGGAACCCTGCTGGCATGGAACCTGTCAAGGGTGTCCTATAATGACATTTCATTTCTTATAAAAGCCTCCTCCTGAATGCCAGACAGCTCAGAAAAGTTGAACCTTAAAAGTGCACAATGTTAAAGCTGTGGATGTGATTCATGGTGGGATAATGTATAGGTGAGGATTGGAAGTTGGAACAACCATTTGTCATGTTGCACAGTGTGACAGAAATATTATGTTTACTGCATATTGCTGTTGTTTATTTCTCATGAAGCCTGTCTACAAGGCTTTATTGTTTTTTTCCAAATACTGTTTATTATGCACAGGGAAGTATGAAGACGATTCGGAAAGTATTCAGACCCCTTGACTTTTCCCACATTTTGTTATGTTACAACCTTATTCTAAAATGGATTAAATAAAAAATGGTCCTCATCAATCTACACACAATACCCCATAATGACAAAGCAAAAACCAGAAATGTTGTAAAAACCCGGAAATATCACATTTACATAAGTATTCAGACCCTTTACTCAGTACTTTGTTGAAGCACCCTTGGCAGCGATTACAGCCTAGAGTCTTCTTGGGTATGACGCTACAAGCTTGGCACACCTGTATTTGGGGAGTTTCTCCCATTCTTCTCTGCAGATCCTCGCAAGCTCTGTCAGGTTGGATGGGGAGCGTTGCTGCACAGCTATTTTCAGGTCTCTCCAGAGATGTTCAATCGGGTTCAAGTCCGGGCTCTGGCTGGGCCACTCAAGGACATTCAGAGACTTGTCCCGAAGCCACTCCTGCGTTGTCTTGGCTGTGTGCTTAGGGTTGTTGTCCTGTCCTGTCCTGTTGGAAGGACAGGACACCCCAGTCTGAGATCAGGTTTTCATCAAGGATCTCTTTGTACTTTGCTCCGTTCATCTTTCCCTTGATTCTGACTAGTCTCCCAGTCCCTGCCGCTGAAAAACATCCCCCCCAGCATGATGCTGCCACCACCATGTCTCACCTTAGGGATGGTGGCAGGTTTCCTCCAGACGTGATGCTTGGCATTCAGGCCAAAGAGTTAAATCTTGGTTTCATCAGACCAGAGAATCTTGTTTCTCATGGTCTGAGTCCTTTAGGTGCATTTTGGCAAACTCCAAGCGGGCTGTCGTGTGCCTTTTACTGAGGAGTGGCTTCTATCTGGCCACTCTACCATAAAGGCCTGATTGGTGGAGTGCTGCAGAGATCAAATCAAATCAAATTGTATTTGTCACATGTGCCGAATACAACAACCTTACCATGAAATGCTACTTACAAGCCCTTAACCAACAATACAGTTCAAGAAATAGAGTTAAGAAAATATTGACTAAATAAACTAACAAAATTAAATTTAAATTAATAAGTAACACAATAAAATAACAATAACGAGGCTATATACAGGGAGTACCGGTACCGAGTCAATGTGCGGGGGTACAGGTTAGTCGAGGTAATTTCATAACTTCTGTAATCAACGTTAAGATTTATCGTAATAATTTTTTATCCCCCAGAATGCCTGAGACATTGACAATGATTCCAATCATTTTATACTACATTTATAATAATAATCAGCGAGTAGCAGCAGTGTAAAAACAAAGGGGGGGGGTCAATGTAAATAGTCCTGGTGGCCATTTGATTAATTGTTCAGCGGTCTTATTGCTTGGGGGTAGAAGCTGTTAAGGAGCCTTTTGGTCCTAGACTTGGCACTCCAGTACAGCTTGCCGTGCGGTAGCAGAGAGAACAGTCTATGACTTGGGTGACTGGAGTCTTTCACCATTTTTTGGGCCTTCCTCTGACACCGCCTAGTATATAGGTCCTGGATGGCAGGAAGCTTGGCCCCAGTGATGTACTGGTCTGTACGCACTACCCTCTGTAGCGCCTTATGGTCAGATGCTGAGCAGTTGCCATACCAGGCGGTGATTCAACTGGTCAGGATGCTCTCGATGGTGCAGCTGTATAACTTTATGAGGATCTGGGGACCAATGCCAAATCTTTTCAGTCTCCTGAGGGGGAAAAGGTGTGTCGTGCCCTCTTCACGACTGTCTTGGTGTGTTTGGACCATTATAGTTTGTTGGTGATGTGGACACCAAGGAACTTGAAACTCTCGACCCACTCCACTCCAGCCCCGTTGATGTTAATGGGGGCCTGTTCGGCCCGCCTTTTCCTGTAGTCCACGATCAGCTCCTTTGTCTTGTTCACATTGATGAGCGTCCTTCTGGAACGTTCTCCCATCTCCACAGAGGAACTCTGGAGCTCTGTCAGAGTGACCATTGGGTTCTTGGTCACCTCCCTGACCAAGGCCCTTCGCCCCTGATTGCTCAGTTTGGCCGGACGGCCAGCTCTAGGAGGTGTCTTGGTGTTTCCAAACTTCTTCCATTTAAGAATGATGGAGGCCACTGTGTTCTTGGAGACCTTCAATGCTGCAGACATTTTTTGGTACCCTTCCCCAGATCTGTGCCTCAACATAATCCTGTCTCTGAGCTCTACAGACAATTCCTTTGATCGTATGGCTTGGTTTTTGCTCTGACGTGCACTGTCAACTGTTGGACCTTATATAGACAGGTGTGTGCCTTTCCAAATCATGTCCAATCAATTGGATTTACCACAGGTGAACTCCAATCAAGTTGTAGAAACATCTCAAGGATGATAAATGGAAACAGGATGCACCTGAGCTAAATTTAGTCTCATAGCAAAGGGTCAGAATACTTATGTAAATAAGGTATTTCTGTTTTTATTTTTTAATAAATGTGCACAAATATCTTAAACCCAGTTTTCGCTTTGTCATTATGGGGTATTGTTTGTAGATTGATGAGGAAATTATTTTTATTTAATCAATTTTAGAATAAGGCTGTAACGCAACAAAATGTGGAAAAAGGGAAGGCGTCTGAATACATTTACATTTTAGTCATTTAGCAGGCGCTCTTATCCAGAGCGACTTACAGGAGAGTAAGTGGCACAATGCTTCGGTGACTGGCACAATGCTCTTAACCACTAAGCTACCTGCCGCCCCTTACTTTCCGCTGTACATAAAACAGTGCCTTCAGAAAGGATTCATACCCCTTGACTTATTCTAAATGTTGTTGTATTACAGCCTAAATTCAAAATGGATTAAATATATATTTTTTCTCTGAATAGTTTCCGAATGCACTGAATATACAGCATGTATCAAATGAAGAAAAAAAACGACTCTATTTCAACATACTGTAGGCTTACCACCAATATTGTTGATTCAGGTATTTGATATCAGTTTGCCCATCTCTAATATATCTCTAGTGTTATTCCTGATGCATTGAGGATACCAATGTCCCTCTGTCTGTATCAGCTGTGGTGTCTGCACATAATGAAAAACCAGCTTAGGCAATAACACTATAACTTGTTTCTCTCTCCAGCTTATAGGTGTAAAATTAGTTGTGCTCCACTTCCTTGAGCATGCGTGGAATATATATTAGCTCAATAAAACCTAAAACTGCTCGGCTAACACACTATAGGTACCAGGCTTAAAGCTATATAAATATTGAATGCCTGGAAGCCATTGTATTTCTGCTGATGGCAGCTTGATCGTGAAGTGGTCCATTATAATTTTTTTTGTTTTTTTATTCACATCGGGGAAAGTCCGGGTAGCCATTTGATTAGCTGTTAAGGGGTCTTTTGGACCTAGACTTGGCGCTCCGGTACCGCTTGCCGTGCAGTAGGAGAGAGAACAGTCTATGCACTGCAGTGGCTGGAGTCTTTGGCAATTTTTAGGGCCTTCCTCTGACACCGCCTGGTATAGAGGTCCTGGATGGCAGGAAGCTTGGCCCCGGTGATGTACTGGGCCTGTACGTACTACCCTCTGTAGTGCCTTGCGGTCAGAGGCCGAGCAGTTGCCATACCAGGCGGTGATGCAACCAGTCAGGATGCTCTCGATGGTGTAGCTGTAGAACATTTTGAGTATCAGAGGGCCCATGCCAAATCTTTTCAGTTTCCTGAGGGGGAATAGACTTTGTCGTGCCCTCTTCATGACTGTCTTGGTGTGTTTGGACCATGATAGTTTGTTGTTGATGTGGACACCAAGGAACTTGAAGCTCTCAACCTGCTCCACTACAGCCCTGTTGATGAGAATGGGGGCATGTTTGGTCCTCCTTTTCCTGTAGTCCACAATCATCTCCGCTCGCTCGCTCTCTCTCTATCTCCCTCTCTCTTGTTCTCTCTCTCTCTCTCTCTCTCTCTCTCTCTCTCTCTCTCTCTCTCTCTCTCTCTCTCTCTCTCTCTCTCTCTCTCTCTCTCTCTCTCTCTCTCTCTCTCTCTCTCTCTCTCTCTCCCTCTCTCTTGTTCTCTCTCTCTCTCTCTCTCTCTCTCTCTCTCTCTCTCTCTCTCTCCCTCCCTCTCTCTTGTTCTCTCTCTCTCTCTCTCTCTCTCTCTCTCTCTCTCTCTCTCTCTCTCTCTCTCTCTCTCTCTCTCTCTCTCTCTCTCTCTCTCTCTCTCTCTCTCTCTCTCTCTCTCTCTCTCTCTCTCTCTCGTGTTGGATTGTTGTTTTGGATGTAAATCAATGTAACCCCGCCCCTATGGAACTGAGGTGTCATTTAATTGAAACTATCTGTGTCTCAATCAACTGGATGTGGAATTGCAACTCTTTAGTGTTGCATCGAGGAGCGTGATGGTGGATGGGTCTTCCCCATGGTTTTACAACCCCCAAAGGACGGATGTTGTATCTACACAGGGATATCATCATCATCATCATCATCATCCATTGGTTACCGCTATACTGAAACACTGAAGAACCGCGTAGATGCTTGATTTATAGACAGGCCTTCATTACACCCATGTTATGGTCCACTAGCAGTTATCAACTCACTGGCCTTGTGGTTAGAGTGTCTGCCCTGAGATTGGAAGGTTGGGTGTTCGATTCCCAGCCAATTCATACCAAAGTCTATAAAAATGTCACCAGATATGTCGCTCCTTGGCACTCATCATTAAGGAGATAGATTGGGGGTAAGGCCCTGCGATAAACTAGTGTCCTACCAGGGGGTGTACTTGTACATCAAGCTGCCTCCTGAAACAGGAGATAGGCTCCTGCTACTATGAGCCATTCTGGCTTGCACAAGCCAAGGCTGCAGTTATCCTACGCTGGAGGTGTGAGGAGCATACTGCAGGATTGTAGCGTTCATTAGTAAATACTGTGCCGATTAGTAGTATTGTGGTTTAGGGTGGGTCCCCAAGGCATGCATGATGCACCGCTAGATAAATCTATTTCACATATGTCCAATCATTATTCCAAGAGTGAAAATGAATTGTTCTGCTTAAATTACTTTAAGTAATTTACTGCCCTCGTTAATCTTATCTGAATAATCATGTATTGTTTTTACAATGGTTTCCAGTTTAGAAAAAGCTATTTGCGCATGGCGCACTCAGTGGCATTTTCATAGCTAAGGCCATGGTCATCTCTTAGCAAGGCAAGGAGGGATGTAGCGAAGCATTTGTTTCATTATGGTTTATTGCTGTTGTCACTTGTTTTTAATGAAAGTGGAGGTTGGGGTACAGAAGGACGGAATTGATTTGGAAGGACAGTACCTCAGGTCACCTCAGCAGCAAATCAGAGAGAGACACCAAGACACCTCCTACTTCTATCTATCTATCTATCTATCTATCTATCTATCTATCTATCTATCTATCTATCTATCTATCTATCTATCTATCTATCTATCTATCTATCTATCTATCTATCTATCTATCTATCTATCTATCTATCTATCTATCTATCTATCTATCTATCTATCTATCTCTCTCTCTCTCTCTCTCTCTCTCTCTCTCTCTCTCTCTCTCTCTCTCTCTCTCTCTCTCTCTCTCTCTCTCTCTCTCTCTCTCTCTCTCTCTCTCTCTCTCTCTCTCTCTCTCTCTCTCTCTCTCTCTCTCTCTCTCTCTCTCTCTCTCTCTCTCTCTCTCTCTCTCTCTCTCTCTCTCTCTCTCTCTCTCTCTCTCTCTCTCTCTCTCTCTCTCTCTCTCTCTCTCTCTCTCTCTCTCTCTCTCTCTCTCTCTCTCTCTCTCTCTCTCTCTCTCTCTCTCTCTCTCTCTCTCTCTCTCTCTCTCTCTCTCTCTCTCTCTCTCTCTCTCTCTCTCTCTCTCTCTCTCTCTGTCTGTCTGTCTGCAGTATGTTGTGCTCTTCTCTGTCTACTGCTGTGTCTGCAGTGCACTGTGCCCAGACCATTCGGAATAAACATAGTATAGAAAGCAAATCATTGTGCTCTACAGTATGAGTCACCGTGCCTTGACATTTAATGAGCTGTCCTTTCTCCCTCTCTGCATCGCTCATTGGAAGGCTATAAAATGAACTGCAGCGGTGGAGAAAGAGAGAGAGAGAAAGAGAGAGAGCGGACATTAGATTTCCCAAGCCTTTGCGTCACCCAACACTGCAAGGAAGGAATGTCAAGAAAATACTCTACTTCCTCCTCCTCTTTTCACCTCCTCTTTTCCCTCCTAAATTCTCCTCCTCTTTTCCCCTCCTCTTTTCACCTCCTCTTTTTACCTCCTCTTTTCCCTCCTCTTTTTGTCCTCCTCTTTTCACCTCTTTTCTCCTCCTCTTTTCCCCTCCTCTTCACCCCTCCTCTTTTCACCTCCTCTTTTCACCTCTTTTCTCCTCCTTTTTTCCTCCTCATTTCACCTCTTTTCTCGTCCTCTTTTCTCGTCCTCTTTTCCCCTCCTCTTTTCCCCTCCTCTTTTCCCCTCCTATTTTTCACCTCCTCTTTTCCCCTCCTCTTTTCACCTCCTCTTTCCCCCTCCTCTTTTCCCCTCCTCTTTTCCCCTCCTCTTTTCCCCTCCTCTTTTCACCTCCTCTTTCCCCCTCCTCTTTTCTCTCCTCTTTTCCCCTCCTCTTTTCCCCTCCTCTTTTCCCCTCCTATTTCCCCTCCTATTTTCACCTCTTTTCACCTCCTCTTTACCCCTCATCTTTTCCCCTCCTCTTTTCCCCTCCGCTTTTCACCTCTTTTCTCTCCTCTTTTCTCCTCCTCTTTTCCCCTCCTCTTTTCACCTCTTTTCCCATCCTCTTTTCTCCTCCTCTTTTCCCCTCCTCTTTTCACCTCTTTTCCCATCCTCTTTTCTCCTCATCTTCACCCCTCCTCTTTTCCCCTCCGCTTTTCACCTCTTTTCCCATCCTCTTTTCTCCTCCTCTTTTCACCTCCTCTTTTCACCTCTTTTCTCCTCCTTTTTTCCTCCTCTTTTAACCTCTTTTCTCCTCCTCTTTTCTCCTCCTCTTTTCCCCTCCTCTTTTCCCCTCTTTTCCACTCCTCTTTTCCCCTCCTCTTTTCACCACCTCTTTTCTCCTCCTATTTTCCCCTCCTCTTCCCCTCCTCTCTTCCCCTCCTCTTTTCTCCTCCTCTGCAGCCCTGAAAATAAATACCTTAATATTGCAGAGTAGCATTGTGGGAAGTTAGTTTGTTAGAAACCATAGAAGAAGATGCTGTATGAAATGTATTCAATGTTCTAGCGTTGTTATGCGGGATCATTAATTTATAAAAAAAATTGGAAGATGTCCTGAGTATTTTTTTTTCTTGATGACTTATTTTGTCCTGTGATTAATGTATTGATATTAATTTAATTGTACCTCAAAAACAAGATATTTGTTCCGGGATAAAATGTGATGATCATTTCCTCTGCACCTCCATCTCCTGTGGTTGTATTTGTTAGGTTAACGAAGAACTATGTCTGTGTGTGTGTGCTCTCTACTTCCTCAGTGCAGAAGCTGTGAGACAGTGACAGGGGCAATAATTGGCCATCAAAATAATTCAGAGCCTTCAGTTCATTGTAGCCGCCAGGCATCTGTATTAGAGGAAGCTAGAAACCTTAAACATGGAGGTTGTTTGTGTTAAAACGTGCAGGATGTGACCTTAAATGTTCAGGGAATGTAGTACTCATATGTCATGTGACTATGTGCACATTACTGTATCATGTATATGACCTTACCTTTGTGACCCACAAATTTGATGTACTTTAAAATCTAGTTAAAATGATGTAATGTTTTTTTATATAAACCTGACATGTCATCATGTAATTTACCAAAATGATTGGCTTTCCGGCTTTATGTAGAAGGTACCGGTGATGAGGAGGGGTTTTCCTAGAATCTGATATGATTTACTGCTCAAAGCCAATATCTGTCATTTCCTGAGGGAGGGGATGGATGGGGGCTAGACTTGTTCCCATTGCTGTCATTTCTCCCTGAGCCCATTGAATGTCAACTCTTGTAACCGGGCACTGGGTAATCACATTTACAGTATGTTTGTACAAGCGGGTAATACGGCCTTCAATGGACACACTTCAACCCTGTGGTGTTTGTTCTAACCTTGACACTGTTGTCTGGAAACAACCTTGGAGTGTCTCAGAGGATCTTATCATTTTTTTGGGGGGGACATTCTCAGAATCTCTCAGTCAACATGGAGCGTTGTGTGTTGACAAAGTGATATTACAGTACTTCTGGGCATAGATTTACACACGCTTATGGGGAATTCCGTTGTGGTCATCTGTAGATTCCCAGGACCACTCATATGTAAAGACTAAGTTGCTTTGGATAAAAGCATCTGCTAAATGGCATGTTTTATTATGTTATATTAATATTATGTGTTCCACAATATACTACATCACATGATCCATATTGTGTCTCTGTTTTCAGTGTAATAAATGAGGAAGGACTGTGTTTAAAGGAGGAAGGAGGAAGTACTATGTTTTCTGTATGTTTTCTGTCGGCAAGGAGGGGTTTTTGGTTCACAGTTCTGTAATAAGAAAATAATATTATTCATTTTTCATTCTTTCACAGGTCCCCCTGTAAACGTAACATGCAACATTTTTATTAACAGTTTTGGGTCCATTGCTGAAACAACAATGGTAAGTCCAAATATGTTTACCTTTTCAATGTAAATACCCTTCCAACATAAGTACATTTCTTTTTTTTTATATTGATATTTTGAAGTTAATGTGAGGATACACAAGCAGTTTTCTTTTCAACCGTATTTTGACTTGCATAACTATGCCTCTAAGATTGTGATTGAATTGAAATAATGATGGCCTTAACATGCAATGTGCCAACGTTTTCTTCTGGAATTACAAGCAGTGCCTCCTCGCCTGAATATTTAGAATAATATTTATCTGCCTCATTTAACATAATCTCTATTCAAAACTCAGTTCAGAGGGGCTTCATGTCTTCAAGGGAGCATCATTCAAACTCATTCTGTAAAGAATACATACAGAGCCTTGCAAAAGTATTCATCCCCTTGGCGTTTTTCCTATTTTGTTGCATTACAACCTGTCATTTAAATTGATTTTTATTTGGATTTCATGTAATGGACATACACAAAATAGTCCAAATTGGTAAAGTGAAATGAAAAAAAGAACTTGTTTCATAAAATTCTACAAAATAAATAACGGAAAAGTGGTGTGTGCATATGTAAGATCTGGTGCAACCAATTACCTTCAGAAGTCACATAATTAGTTAAATAAAGTCCACCTGTGTGCAATCTAAGTGTCACATGATCTCAGTATATATACATCTGTTCTGAACGGCCCCCGAGTCTGCAACACCACTAAGCAAGGGGCACCATGAAGACCAAGGAGCTCTCCAAACAGTTCAGGGACAAAGTTGTGGAGAAGTACAGATCAGGGTTGGGTTATAAAAAAAATATCAGAAACTTTGAACATCCCACGGAGCACCATTAAATCCATTATAAAAAAAATGGAAAGAATATGGCACCACAACAAACCTGCCAAGAGAGGGCTGCCCACCAAAACTCACGGACCAGGCAAGGAGGGCATTAATCAGAGAGGCAACATAGAGACCAAAGATAACCCTGAAGGAGCTGCAAAGCTCCACAGCGGAGATTGGAGTATCTGTCCATAGGACCGTCCCCACAGTTAAGCATGGTGGTGGCAGCATCATGCTGTGGGGATGTTTTTCATCGGCAGGGACTGGGAAACTGGTCAGAATTGAAGGAATGATGGATGGCACTAAATACGGGGAAATTCCTGAGGGAAACCTGTTTTAGTCTTCCAGAGATTTGACACTGGGACGGAGGTTCACCTTCCAGCAGGACAATGACCCTAAGCATACTGCTAAAGCAACACTTGAGTGGTTTAAGGGGAAACATTTACATGTCTTGGAATGGCCTAGTCAAAGCCCAGACCTCAATCCAATTGAGAATCTGATGTATGACTTAAAGATTGCTGTACACCAGCGGAACCCATCCAACTTGAAGGAGCTGGAGCAGTTTTGCCTAGAAGAATGGGCAAAAATCCCAGTGGCTAGATATGCCAAGCTTATGGAGACATACCCCAAGAGACTTGCATTTGTAATTGCTGCAAAAGGTGGCTTTACAAAGTATTGAATAGTTATGCACGCTCAAGTTTTCTGTTTTTTTTGTCTTATTTCTGTTTGTTTCACAATAAATAAAAAATTGCATCTTCAAAGTGAAAGGCATGTTGTGTAAATCAAATGATACAAACCCCCCAAAAAATCCATTTTAATTCCAGGTTGTAAGGCAACAAAATAGGAAAAATACTAAAGGGGGTGAATACTTTCGCAAGCCACTGTATCTATTAGGTAGTTTATATTATAAAATCATCAGTTGTTGTTGATTATTTATCAAGATAGTAGACCTAGAGGTCTAGGATCTCTAGCAAAAGACACAGAGGTGAAATATATGTTGTTTGAAGGACAGTAGACCAACATGGAGACAGAAGGACAGTAGACCAACATGGAGACAGAAGGACAGTAGACCAACATGGAGACAGAAGGACAGTAGACCAACATGGAGACAGAAGGACAGTAGACCAACATGGAGACAGAAGGACGGTAGACCAACATGGAGACAGAAGGACGGTAGACCAACATGGAGACAGAAGGACAGTAGACCAACATGGAGACAGAAGGACGGTAGACCAACATGGAGACAGAAGGACAGTAGACCAACATGGAGACAGAAGGACAGTAGACCAACATGGAGACAGAAGGACAGTAGACCAACATGGAGACAGAAGGACCGTAGACCAACATGGAGACAGATGGACAGTAGACCAACATGGAGACAGAAGGACAGTAGACCAACATGGAGACAGAAGGACAGTAGACCAACATGGAGACAGAAGGACAGTAGACCAACATGGAGACAGAAAGACGGTAGACCAACATGGAGACAGAAGGACAGTAGACCAACATGGAGACAGAAGGACAGTAGACCAACATGGAGACAGATGGACAGTAGACCAACATGGAGACAGAAGGACGGTAGACCAACATGGAGACAGATGGACGGTAGACCAACATGGAGACAGAAGGACGGTAGACCAACATGGAGACAGAAGGACGGTAGACCAACATGGAGACAGAAGGACAGTAGACCAACATGGAGACAGAAGGACAGTAGACCAACATGGAGACAGAAGGACAGTAGACCAACATGGAGACAGAAGGACGGTAGACCAACATGGAGACAGAAGGACAGTAGACCAACATGGAGACAGAAGGACAGTAGACCGACATGGAGACAGATGGACGGTAGACCAACATGGAGACAGAAGGACAGTAGACCAACATGGAGACAGAAGGACGGTAGACCAACATGGAGACAGATAGTAGAGTTATGATATAGGGTTCTAGCTCACTGTGGAGTAGTGAAATATATGTTGTTTGAAGGACAACAACATAGAAACAGACCCATAGCAGGTACCAGATCGTAGAAACAGACCCATAGCAGGTATCAGATCATAGAAACAGACCCATAGCAGGTACCAGATCATAGAAACAGACCCATAGCAGGTACCAGATCATAGAAACAGACCCATAGCAGGTACCAGATCATAGAAACAGACCCATAGCAGGTACCAGATCATAGAAACAGACCCATAGCAGGTACCAGATCATAGAAACAGACCCTTAGCAGGTATCAGATCATAGAAACAGACCCATAGCAGGTACCAGATCATAGAAACAGACCCATAGCAGGTACCAGATCATAGAAACAGACCCATAGCAGGTACCAGATCATAGAAACAGACCCATAGTAGGTACCAGATAATAGAAACAGAACCATAGCAGGTACCAGATCATAGAAACAGACCCATAGCAGGTACCAGATCATAGAAACAGAACCATAGCAGGTACCAGATCATAGAAACAGACCCATAGCAGGTACCAGATCATAGAAACAGACCCATAGCAGGTACCAGATCATAGAAACAGACCCATAGCAGGTACCAGATCATAGAAACAGACCCTTAGCAGGTATCAGATCATAGAAACAGACCCATAGCAGGTACCAGATCATAGAAACAGACCCATAGCAGGTACCAGATCATAGAAACAGACCCATAGCAGGTACCAGATCATAGAAACAGACCCATAGTAGGTACCAGATAATAGAAACAGAACCATAGCAGGTACCAGATCATAGAAACAGACCCATAGCAGGTACCAGATCATAGAAACAGAACCATAGCAGGTACCAGATCATAGAAACAGACCCATAGCAGGTACCAGATCATAGAAACAGACCCATAGCAGGTACCAGATCATAGAAACAGACCCATAGCAGGTATCAGATCATAGAAACAGACCCATAGCAGGTACCAGATCATAGAAACAGACCCATAGCAGGTACCAGATCATAGAAACAGACCCATAGCAGGTACCAGATCATAGAAACAGACCCATAGCAGGTACCAGATCATAGAAACAGACCCATAGCAGGTACCAGATCATAGAAACAGACCCATAGCAGGTATCAGATCATAGAAACAGACCCATAGCAGGTACCAGATCATAGAAACAGACCCATAGCAGGTACCAGATCATAGAAACAGACCCATAGCAGGTACCAGATCATAGAAACAGACCCATAGCAGGTACCAGATCATAGAAACAGACCCATAGCAGGTACCAGATCGTAGAAACAGACCCATAGCAGGTATCAGATCATAGAAACAGACCCATAGCAGGTACCAGATCATAGAAACAGACCCATAGCAGGTACCAGATCATAGAAACAGACCCATAGCAGGTACCAGATCATAGAAACAGACCCATAGTAGGTACCAGATCATAGAAACAGAACCATAGCAGGTACCAGATCATAGAAACAGACCCATAGCAGGTACCAGATCATAGAAACAGAACCATAGCAGGTACCAGATCATAGAAACAGACCCATAGCAGGTACCAGATCATAGAAACAGACCCATAGCAGGTACCAGATCATAGAAACAGAACCATAGCAGGTACAAGATCATAGAAACAGACCCATAGCAGGTACCAGATCATAGAAACAGACCCATAGCAGGTACCAGATCATGGAAACAGACCCATAGCAGGTACCAGATCATAGAAACAGACCCATAGCAGGTACCAGATCATAGAAACAGACCCATAGCAGGTACCAGATCATAGAAACAGACCCATAGCAGGTACCAGATCATAGAAACAGACCCATAGCAGGTACCAGATCATAGAAACAGACCCATAGCAGGTATCAGATCATAGAAACAGACCCAACCCACTGGGCACAGACATCAATTCAGCGTTGATTCAACCAGTGTGTACCCAGTGGGATAGCAGGTAGCAGATCAATGTGTCCTCTGCTGGAAATCCCTGTCTGTACACAAGTCAAATACAGTCAAGGACTGTGGCAGTCATAGAAATAATAGGATGACTTTCTGTTTATCTGGAGGCACTCAGTTACATAGTATGGAATTCAAACCAGCCCTGATGACAGATCCTTCTTACCTCATTGTCATAATTTCATTTCTCCAACCATAATGACAACATATTTAATGGTCATGGAGAGCTCAGAGCAGGGGGACAAATAAAGCAAGGGGCTGGGATGGGATGGGCTGGGATGAGTTGGGAGGGGCTGGGATGGGATGGGATGGGATGAGTTGGGAGGGGCTGGGATGGGATGGGCTGGGCTGGGATGGGTTGAGTTGGAAGGGGTTGGGAGGGGCTGGGATGGGATGGGATGGGATGAGTTGGGAGGGGCTGGGATGGGATGGGATGGGATGAGTTGGGAGGGGCTGGGATGGGATGGGATGGGATGAGTTGGGAGGGGCTGGGATGGGATGGGATGGGATGTGCTGGGATGGGCTGGGCTGGGATGAGTTGGAAGAGGCTGGGGATGGGATGGAATGGGATGTGCTGGGATCGGCTGGGATGTGCTGGGATCGGCTGGGATGGGCTGGGATGGGATGGGTTAGGATGTGCTGGGATGGGATGGAATGGGCTGGGATGGGTAGGGATGGGTTGGGAGGGTATGGGAGGGGACGGTTTGGGATGGGTTGGCTGGGCTGGGCTGGGAGGGGTTGGGTTGGGATGGGATGGGATGGGCTGGGATGGGTAGGGATGGGATGGGTTAGGATGTGCTGGGATGGGCTGGGATGGGATGGGTTAGGATGTGCTGGGATGGGATGGAATGGGCTGGGATGGGTAGGGATGGGCTGGGATGTTATGGGAGGGGACGGTTTGGGATGGGATGGGTTGGCTGGGCTGGGAGGGGTTGGGTTGGGATGTGCTGGGATGGGATGGGATGGGTTGGGATGGGCTGGGATAGGCTGGGACGGGTTGGGATGTGCTGGGATAGGCTGGGATGGGTTGGGATGGGATGGCCCAAGCCTTAGTCTCTAGTCTCCATGCCAAGTCTCCTTGCGGGAGACGTATCAGTAGAGCTACAAACAACTAAAACTGCTGCAGACTGCACAACCTCCTCATGCAGAACAAATGCAAGATTTTCCACTATTTTTCTCCCTCTACACTCCACAACCAGTGGAATTGATCCGGACGCCTTTCCTCCGAGTCCTAGTCTCTCTCTCTCCCTCTCTCTCTCTCTCTCTCTCTCTCTCTCTCTCTCTCTCTCTCTCTCTCTCTCTCTCTCTCTCTCTCTCTCGCTCTCTCTCTTTCTCTCTCTCTCCCTCTCTCTGTCTCTCTCTCTCTCTCTCTCTCTCTCTCACCCTCTCTCTGTCTCTCTCTGTCCGAATGCTAGTTGAGAAAGATTTGGAATAAGGGATGGGTGGAGGTGAAACTAAAGAGAATGACATCAATAAATCTTTAGTGTTTATAGGGCTGCTGAGAACAATGTTTCATGCAGTACTGATCCGACTGAGGCTGCGTCGCAAATGGCACCCTATTCCCTGCATAGTGTGCCCTGGTCAAAAGTAGTGCACTATGTAGAGAACAGGGTGTCATTTGGGACGTAACCTGGCTCCTGGTCCACAATAGGAACCTGAGGTCCTCTGTGGCCCACCACCGTCTAATTGTTTACCCGGCTTTAAAGCTACGACGCCCAGGGGAAAAGCCAGAGGCTATTTAATTAGCTCTCCTAGCCTGAGTCCCAAATGACACCCTATTCTTTGACCAAGGCTCAGGGGCTTTGGACAAAAGTAGTGCACTATGTAGGGAATAGGATAGCCATTTGGGACTCATCCCTAGCCTGCTACGCTTTCATTTTCTTTCTTCCAGAGGCGAGAGAGTGAACGCATAAATCCCAAAGTCCTGATGTTTGTTTGTTACAGGGAGTTGGATGGGTGCGGCCTCATGCAGGCCAGAGACACATTAGACTGCATAGCATAAACGTTTCAAATATGTCACAGTCAGGACTCGGAGAAGGAGTGTATTTGGCTTTCGGCTTGAATCGCATTACGTATTGGGTGCTATGCTGTTGTGGTAATTAAGTCAGTTAGCTGAGAGAAATCACACCCAACATGTCTGGGAGAGTGAGTTTACCCGTATCTTCTGCTGTTGCTGGTGGATGAATGTATGACACAACTCTATGCTTTCTACTCCAACACTATACTCCATGGTTCATAATCAGACTGTTGTGGCAGAGGTTGGGTTAGAACCAGACATGCCTGAGACCTGCAGTGTTGTGTTGTTGGCTCTGGAGCAAATGCTTTGGCTCCTCCTGACCTGATCCTCTTTTGACGTGTAGGAGACTCGTGTTTGAACCCAGTTGGTCACACTATGTTAAGGATCCACTTTTTTTTTTATCACACACATTAAATGTGTTTACATTTGGTGGCAGTGGTGGGATTTTACATTGATGACAATTTGCTTTCTATCTTACTTGATATCACTTATAATGTGTAATAGCAAGGAGTTGATAGGAACACACAGTCAAATCAGTCATCACATAAGGTAGCTTTGGCAACCATAGAAATGGAATTACTCAATATGGCCGCCCATCTACCCATCACTGAACATTGACTTGAACAGGGGATTTTCCGTTCTAGTAATTATATTTCTATGTTGGCAACAAACCAAGGCCTAGTGGATGCCCCTGTGATAAACTAGCAGTGTTTCCCAGTCTGCAATCTCTCTCCGTCTCGAAGACTACTGAGGTAGATGATTGATAGACTTCATCCCAAATGGCACCCTCGTAGGGCCCTTGTCAAAAGTAGTGCACTAAATAGGGAATAGGGTATCATTTGGAACGCAGACATAAACTTGGTTGAATGGCTGCTGCATGTGTCTGTAGTTGCTCAACTCCCATGGTCTCTACACTCTGATTATTTTTCTATTTGGCTGTCCACATTGGAGAACTCTTTGAAGAACCCTTCTTGGTTCCAGGTAGAACTCTTTTGGTTCCAAGTAGAACCATTTTGGGTTACATGTAGAACCCTGTCCGCAGAGGGTTCTACCTGGAACCAAAACGGTTCTACCTGGAACCAAAAAGGGTTATTCTATGGGGACAGCTAAAGGACTCTTTTGGAACCCTTTTATTTATTCTAAGAGTGTAGATGTATTAGTGATTCAGTCACTTCTCTCTGCTGGTGAAGAGCAGAATATGTGTTGTCATAATGTGTGAGATATTACCTAACTGCCCTGGGAGATAATCTTATGACAGCCTTGACCCTTATATGTTATCCTTTGTTGGGGGGGGGGATCATATTCCACCTGTGTGTTTACAATCTAGATTGCTGCTATTTTAAATAATGAAAAGGTCTATGAAGACCTCATTCTGTAATCATAGTCAGACTAGACCTCATTCTGTAATCATAGTCAGACTAGACTTCATTCTGTAATCATAGTCAGACTAGACTTCATTCTGTAATCATAGTCAGACTAGACTTCATTCTGTAATCATAGTCAGACTAGACCTCATTCTGTAATCATAGTCAGACTAGACCTCATTCTGTAATCATAGTCAGACTAGACCTCATTCTGTAATCATAGTCAGACTAGACTTCATTCTGTAATCATAGTCAGACTATACCTCATTCTGTAATCATAGTCAGACTAGACCTCATTCTGTAATCATAGTCAGACTAGACCTCATTCTGTAATCATAGTCAGACTAGACCTCATTCTGTAATCATAGTCAGACTAGACCTCATTCTGTAATCATAGTCAGACTAGACTCTACATTTTCTTTTTTTCTTTTTTTCCATGAAAACTCATTTTTATTTTCAAACAACATTCCCCTAATAACAAAGCAGGTATATCTGTGTGCTGTGAGATAATTGCTAGAAAACATCCTTCTAATGTTGTGGCTGATTGCCATTGGAAAGGTCACCTGCTGTCCCCTCAGTGGACTGATATGTCATGCCTCGCTACATTCCAGCCTAGACAGCTTAATGGTGGTTACAGGGTTGATATAGATGGACGTCCGTTCTTTAGAATAATTGACAATTATGGCTAAAGGCCACGGCTCTATTGAAGGGCTATATGTGTTTTCTAAAGGACACGACGAACCACCAGGACCATTATTCATCTCCTGCCTTAAGAATGCAGCTACTGTTCAGTCAGGCGTGATTTGCATAAACATTCTACACCTGGAAAGCCCAATAATGTCTAATATAGAATCTTTAGTTTAACAACAGTGCATTCGGAAAGTATTCAGACCACTTCCCTTTTCCACATTTTGTTACGTTACAGCCTTATTCTAAAATTGATTAAATAAAAACAAATCCTCATCAATTTACACACAATACCCTATAATGACAAAGTGAAAACAGGTTTTTAGATATTTTTGCACATTTATTAAAAATAAAAAAAATGAAATAACTTATTTACATAAGTATTCAGACCCTTTGCTATGAGACTCAACATTGAGCTCAGGTGCATTCTGTTTCCATTGATCATCCTTGAGGTGTTTCTACAACTTGATTGGAGTCCACCTGTGGTAAATTCAATTGATTGGACATGATTTGGAAAGGCACACACCTGTCTATATAACGTCTCACAGTTGTCAGTGCATGTCAGAGCAAAAACCAAACCATGAGGTCGAAGGAATTGTCCGTAGAGCTCCGAGACAGGATTGTGTCGAGGCACAGATCTGGGAAGGGTACCAAAAAATGTATGCAGCATTGAAGGTCCCGAAGAACACAGTGGCCTCCATCATTCTTAAATGGAAGAAGTTTGGAACCACCAAGACTCATCCTAGAGCTGGCCGCCCGGCCAAACTGAGCAATCGGGGGAGAAGGGCCTTGGTCAGGGAGGTGACCAAGACCCCGATGGTCACTCTGACAGAGCTCCAGAGTTCCTCTGTGGAGATGGGAGAAACCTCCAGAAGGACAACTATCTCCGCAGGACTCCACCAATCAGGCCTTTATGGTAGAGTGGCCAGACGGAAGCCACTCCTCAGTAAAAGGCACATGATAGCCCACTTGAGTTTGCCAAAAGGTACCTAAAGGACTCTCAGACCATGAGAAACAAGATTCTCTGGTCTGATAAAACCAAGAATGAACTCTTTGGCCTGAATGCCAAGCGTCACGTCTGGAGGAAACCTGGCATCATCCCTACGGTGAAGCATGGGGGTGGCAGCATCATGCTGTGGGGATATTTTTCAGCGGCAGGGACTGAGAGACTAGTCAGGATCGAGGGAAAGATGAACGGAACAAAGTACAGAGAGATCCTTGATGAAAACCTGCTCCAGAGCGCTCAGGACCTCAGACTGGGGTGAAGGTTTACCTTCCAACAGACAACAACCCTAAGCACACAGCCAAGACAACACAGGAGTGGCTTCGGGAAAAGTCTCTGAATGTCCTTGAGTGGCCCAGCCAGAGCCCGGACTGATTGAAGATCTCTGGAGAGACCTGAAAATAGCTGTGCAGCGACGCTCCCCATCCAACCTGACAGAGCTTGATAGGATCTGCAGAGAAGAATGGGAGAAACTCCCCAAATACAGGTGTTCCAAGCTTGTAGCGTCATACCCAAGTAGACTCAAGTCTGTATCACTGCCAAAGGTGATTCAACAAAGTATTGAGTAAATGCTCTGAATACTTATGTAAATGTGATATTTCAGTTTTTTATGATTTGTTGACATAGCTTGGCCTTTCTCTGACAAACTGATGCATTGATTGACATGTAACTGTTCTCTCCCCAGGACTACAGAGTGAATATCTTCCTGAGGCAGCAGTGGAACGACCCCAGGCTGGCCTATAGCGAATACCCCGACGACTCTCTCGACCTGGACCCATCTATGTTGGACTCTATCTGGAAACCTGATTTGTTCTTCGCCAACGAAAAAGGCGCCAATTTCCATGAGGTTACGACTGACAACAAACTACTAAGGATTTCAAAAAATGGGAACGTATTGTATAGTATCCGGTATGCTATTCTTTTCTTGTTGTATCTTCCTCTTTCCTTCTTAGTTTCTCAGAATGTCTATCTGGTGCTAGGTCTATGGCTGACAGATGAATGTCTATCTGGTTCTAGGTCTATGGCTGACAGATTAATGTCTATCTGGTGCTAGGCCTATGGCTGACAGATTCATGTCTATCTGGTTCTAGGTCTATGGCTGACAGATTAATGTCTATCTGGTGCTAGGCCTATGGCTGACAGATTAATGTCTATCTGGTTCTAGGTCTATGGCTGACAGATTAATGTCTATCTGGTGCTAGGTCTATGGCTGACAGATGAATGTCTATCTGGTTCTAGGTCTATGGCTGACAGATTAATGTCTATCTGGTGCTAGGCCTATGGCTGACAGATTCATGTCTATCTGGTTCTAGGTCTATGGCTGACAGATTAATGTCTATCTGGTGCTAGGCCTATGGCTGACAGATTAATGTCTATCTGGTGCTAAGCCTATGGCTGACAGATGAATGTCTATCTGGTGCTAGGTCTATGGCTGACAGATGAATGTCTATCTGGTGCTAGGCCTATGGCTGACAGATGAATGTCTATCTGGTGCTAAGCCTATGGCTGACAGATGAATGTCTATCTGGTGCTAGGCCTATGGCTGACAGATTAATGTCTATCTGGTGCTAGGCCTATGGCTGACAGATTAATGTCTATCTGGTTCTAGGTCTATGGCTGACAGATTAATGTCTATCTGGTGCTAAGCCTATGGCTGACAGATGAATGTCTATATGGTGCTAGGTCTATGGCTGACAGATGAATGTCTATCTGGTGCTAGGCCTATGGCTGACAGATGAATGTCTATCTGGTGCTAGGCCTATGGCTGACATATTAATGTATATCTGGTGCTAAGCCTATGGCTGACAGATGAATGTCTATCCGGTGCTAGGCCTATGGCTGACAGATGAATGTATATCTGGTGCTAGGCCTATGGCTGACAGATGAATGTCTATCTGGTGCTAGGCCTATGGCTGACAGATGAATGTCTATCTGGTGCTAGGTATATGGCTGACAGATGAATGTCTATCTGGTTCTAGGTCTATGGCTGACAGATTAATGTCTATCTGGTGCTAAGCCTATGGCTGACAGATGAATGTCTATCTGGTGCTAGGCCTATGGCTGACAGATGAATGTCTATCTGGTGCTAGGCCTATGGCTGACAGATGAATGTCTATCTGGTGCTAGGCCTATGGCTGACAGATGAATGTCTATATGGTGCTAGGCCTATGGCTGACAGATGAATGTCTATCTGGTGCTAGGCCTATGGCTGACAGATGAATGTCTATCTGGTGCTAGGTATATGGCTGACAGATTAATGTCTATCTGGTGCTAGGCCTATGGCTGACAGATTAATGTCTATCTGGTGCTAGGCCTATGGCTGACAGATTAATGTTATCCGGTGCTAGGCCTATGGCTGACAGATGAATGTCTATCTGGTGCTAGGCCTATGGCTGACAGATGAATGTCGATCTGGTGCTAGGCCTATGGCTGACAGATGATTTTCCTCCAAATTGCTTATGGTGGAAGCAAAGCAGATATTAACATCCACATAACAACAAAAGTTAAATGCAAGCATCTTTGCAGTGTATTTGATCTGTTATCAAGCCTAGTATTGAACCCTTGGACAGACGGAGGGGAATTGGATCCTTATAAACAGCTATGTGAAGGCAGTGAGAAGAGGCCTTCTCATTTCTTACCTTGACACCATCAAATGAACCCTTTAGATCGCTTTGATCCCACCTGACCCCGCGCTAAAGAGAACCTGCCTCAGTGTATTTTCTGATTGAAAAAAAAAACCTTATAAATAACATTTGTCGTGCAACTGTGATGCTATCGCACTGCGGTATAAGTAAACTACGAATGCAAAGCAACCAATAGACCTGCTCCTATCTCAAGATAAAAGTACGACGTTTGCAACGTCTAGTTTGAAGCAAGATGTTTTTCTATACTCACATGGAGAATACAGCCAGTCTGTTTAGGGATGAGGTTCACATGCATGGCTAGCAGGAAGGTGTTTGTCATAAAGGGAATAATGCCTGAGGTGTGTAACGTAACCTTTTATATTACAGGCCATCATGACAGGAAATATAGCAGCAGGTATAACAATATGTTACACTGCTACTCCTCCTCCTCCAATGCTGTGCTAGTGCTTTAGAGCAATAACATAAGTATACATAATATAAACCTTATTATAAGACATTATAAAGGCTTACACATGCTTATAACATGTTTTAAATCATTGTAGCTGCAGGTAAAGTGTTACCAACATTATTAGTTTAATGACTGATACTATGTGACCAGAATAACACTGATCCTGGCCTGTCCCATGGACCTCATGTGTTCTAGAAAGTTCTAAGTTCCATTCTATTCTATTTCATTCCATTCTATTCCATTCCCTTCTATTCCATTCTATTCAATTCCATTAAATTCCATTCTATCCTATTCCATTCCATTCTATTTTATTCCATTAATTCCATTCTAGTCCATTCTATTCTATTCCATTCCATTCCATTCTTCTATTAAATTATATTCTGTTATATTCTACTTCATTCTATTCCATTCCATTCTATTCCATTCCATTCTATTCTATTCTATTCCATTCCGCTCCATTCTATTCTATTCTATTCTATTCTATTCCATTCCATTCTATTCAATTCAATTATATTCCATTATATTCTATTCTATTCCGTTATTTTCTATTTCATTGTATTCTATTATATTTTATTATATTCCATTCTATTCTATTCCATTCTATTTATTCCATTCTATTTTATTATATTCTATTATACTCTATTCTATTCCATTCTATTATATTTCATTATATTCTATTCTATTCCATTCTATTATATTTCATTCTATTCTATTCCATTCCATTATATTCCATTACTTTCTATTCTATTCTATTCTATTCTATTCTATTCTATGTAAACTTGTTAACAAAATAACGCTGATCCTGGCCTGTCTGTTCTGTTCTGCTCTTTCCTGTTTTTGCTGTTCTGTTCTGTTTTGTTCTGTTGTGTTCTATTCTATGTGACCAGAATAACGCTGGTCCTGGCCTGTCCAATGGACTTGAAGAACTTCCCTATGGACGTACAGACCTGTATCATGCAGCTGGAGAGTTGTGAGTATTCCTTTAGGAACACAGTTATCACACACACACACACACAGGTAGGGTAGGGGGGGAAGTATTTATTTTGTGTTGGTGAGATGGATGTGTCCCTGGTCTGGAGGACAGTATGATGAAAGGCCCAGTGATTTACGCTGCCCCTCCAGCAGCAGAGAGCAGATACAGGGAAGGGACAGGGAGGGAGTTAGGGGGGGACCAACCTGCTCCAACCTGCTCTAACCAGCCAACACTGGCTTCTCCCTCCCTCCCCACCTCCTCTCTTTGGAAATTATGGATTTGTATTTTTTTCTTGACTCATTGTTCTCAGGTGTGAAGAATGGAAACAACATGTATTGCTTCCGTATGAGCACTGTGGAGCTACGGTAGAGGTGGTTGATCAAGGCATTTAAACCTTCATCATACCACATTGTCAATAATATTTATTATCTCTTACAAACAGCTTGAATGTACTGTGATACTGTGGTAGTAAGACTGTAGTAATACTGTGGTAATAATTATCTTGTTTCAAACTGTTCCCATCCAGTCGGCTATACGATGAACGATCTCATATTTGAGTGGGACGAGAAGGGAGCCGTGCAGGTAGCAGATGGGCTAACATTACCTCAGTTTATACTGAAAGAGGAAAAGGACCTGCGGTACTGCACCAAGCACTACAACACAGGTCGGTCTGTCTCCACCTCTCTGGCTACCTCTACCTCGTTAGCTCTTTTTTTAAGGGGGTTTGTACGTTGAGCTAAACTCTCTTTCTCTACTCTGGGCTTTAGTTGACAGTCTGAGAACAGCGTAACAATAGACATTACAGGGCTTTAGTTGACAGTCTGAGAACAGCGTAACAGACATTACAGGGCTTTAGTTGACAGTCTGAGAACAGCGTAACAACAGACATTACAGGGCTTTAGTTGACAGTCTGAGAACAGCGTAACAATAGACATTACAGGGCTTTAGTTGACAGTCTGAGAACAGCGTAACACAGACATTACAGGGCTTTAGTTTACAGTCTGAGAACAGCGTAACAATAGACATTACAGGGCTTTAGTTGACAGTCTGAGAACAGCGTAACAACAGACATTACAGGGCTTTAGTTGACAGTCTGAGAACAGCGTAACAACAGACATTACAGGGCTTTAGTTGACAGTCTGAGAACAGCGTAACAATAGACATTACAGGGCTTTAGTTGACAGTCTGAGAACAGCGTAACAATAGACATTACAGGGCTTTAGTTGACAGTCTGAGAACAGCGTAACACAGACATTACAGGGCTTTAGTTGACAGTCTGAGAACAGCGTAACAATAGACATTACAGGGCTTTAGTTGACAGTCTGAGAACAGCGTAACAATAGACATTACAGGGCTTTAGTTGACAGTCTGAGAACAGCGTAACA